>NW_007256989.1:678162-704040 GCF_000164805.1 Carlito syrichta | reverse complement strand
GCTTTCCAAGTAGCTGGAACTACAGGCTCGCACTACCACGCCCGGCTAATTTTTGATTTATGTAGAGATGAGGTCTCACCACGTTGCCCAGGCGGGTCTTGAACCCGCGGGCTTAGGCAATCCACTCATCTCAGCCTCCCAAAGCGCGGGATTACAGGCTGAGCCACCGAGCCCGGCTAGCACAATATTTTCTTTTGAGGATAAGTATTTCTGCCTCTGTGGTCATATATTCCTAGTTCAGGGCATCACAGCCCACATCAGGAAGCCATGTATGGCTCTTTTAAGTCCTATGGATATGACTGTAAAGGAATCTGTACCCAGTAGCATAGAATGGGACAGAAAGAAGTGCTGTCAGGGTATTCTCTCTCCCTGTATGATGTATTGCAGAAAATGAGTTAATTTTTAAACAGAATCCCTGATTAAATTATAGGCTATTATTAGGGAATTTATTGTACGTATAAACAGTACTTGGATTCCCTGTAATTTGTTATAATTAATGCAAGAGTTCAAGAGCAGAAAGCAAGGATCAGGTTAGGGCATGCCTTTCTCTTTTGCAACACCTTGCTATCATTGGCCCTTTTTCACTCGTAGTTAAGGCCTGTGTGTGTTTGTGTGCATTTAAACAAACATTTTCCTTTTTAGGAAAGAATTACAATCCTTTGACTCATTGAAACTTTAGGAGACCTAGTAAGAAGTTGGGTGTCTTTGGCAAAATGGAGTATTTATTGATCGATTAATACAGAAAACTTCTAGACTTGAACTTTTGCCAAGAACATCTTGGCTGTATGTGTTTGGGTATATGCATGCGTTTTTATTTTCATACATGTACATGTATTAGCTTGTGTGAAAAAGGCTAGAAGAAAACTCTCCCTTTTAAGGTCATCTTTGTCAGTGTTTAAGTTTTAGCCTCACCCCCCTTTTGAGTTACTATAATTTTGCATAGTTGGCAGGAGTATTGACTTTATAGTCTGTTAGACAGTGCAGAGTTTTAATTGACTGTCAACTTGAACGTTCATTAAATATAAAGACTTTTAGATAGTGCATGGACCAGGTACCAAACACGTTATTATACATCAGTAGTCATAAACTGAAAGTTCTTCTCAAGATGTTTGAGGCTAGAGGAACAGAGGGAGGGAGGAAAGCATTCAGGTTTATCCGGTTGCATGTCTGCATACATACTGTTTATCTGGTCCTGACAGATAGAGAGGAGCACAGCATGGGCCACCCTGTGCATTATCTGGATCTATAGCTGTGAACACCCTTCGGAATGGATGGAATGTGCTGTTTCCTTCCTGTTGGTACTTCATCAATCTAAGGTTTTAAAATGATGACCCTTTGCTCTCCTGTACCCCAGAATCTTAGGACAACATGTCCTCAGTCCCCTCTTTTTCATCTTTTATAGTAGAAAGACTTTTACATTTGTTTCCCATTTGCACAATATAACATCAACCAGAAAGCAATGTTATCTAGCATTTTGGTACATACCACACTGTCCTGGAAGAACTAGGTTCCAGTACACTCTAGCAAGATTCTTCTGATACAGCTAGTTGTAAAGGAAGTTTTCTAGTGAGGACAGGGCATTTGAAGTCTTATCCTGCTCTTAATAACGATGACAAAACAATCTGTCTTTCTCTTTCTGGTCCTCCACCCCAGTAGTTTATGGAAAGGCTTCAAAGGATAGCCCCTCTCTCCAAATCATCACATCCCTACTGACCATGCAGATGGGGAGAGATAAGTTGATTTGACTGAACCTGAACTTTAGAGGAAAGAAGGGCAGGCAGAAGCTGCATAATGATAATAGTGATACTACAGGTTGGTAGTTGCAGCTCTACAGAACACTTTCCCTAACTTGTTTTTAACTATGAAAGAACATTTTCTCTCTGTCCCAGACCTCCTTAGGCAGTGGGGGTAGAAAGAGTAGTGCATGGGTGAAATGTCTTATTTGTGCAACTGCATCAGGTATTATCTAGGGTAGCTACAGATTTAAGTTTGGAGAACTTTTTTAGGACCCCAAAACTCTTTGATGCAAGGGTTGGTAAAGATGTGTGTGTGACACTGATGATGAACTGCATTTTACTTTTAAAAAAAAAAATCTGCATTCAGAATTAGTACTTTAAGGGCTCAGTTTCTACCTATTGCTAGACACAGCCCCTCTTTCCAGGTAGGTGCCTACAATCAGAGACCTCGATCTATAGATTTTACTTTTATTCGTTTGTGATTCTTATACAGTGGTTAACAAGTAGTCAAAATGCACAGCTCAGTCTTCTTTCTTTTCCTTCTATCTCTGGGGGAAGAAAATGAAATATCCCAAAGGCTGCTGCCAGGAGAAAAAACAAATCTGAATGATCCATGGGCCACAATAATGAAACATGTCCTATAACGAGATTTTATGAAAAAATGTCTCATTTCAATGTTTTCCTCAGATGCTGTGGCACAGAGTGGGGTGGAAGAGAGCTTGGTTATTGGAGCGCTTCCTTAGAAGCATCAGGTAGTGGTATTTTGGGGTTTGTGTTTTATTTTTAGACTTCAATGAAATTAATGGCTTGCCAGGAATGGCTGGTGATAAAATTCTATCTTTGTCACCTGTGTGGTTGTCCTGGCCTTGGTCTGGTTCTGGCGTTGCCTTTAAGAAGCTGTGTTACCTTTGGCAAGTCATTCTCTTCTCTCAGCACGGTTGCTGTCTCTAAAAAATAAAAGCGGCCGGGCTCGGTGACTCAGCCTGTAATCCCGCGCCTTTGGGAGGCTGAGGTGAGTGGATTGCCTGAGCCCGCGGGTTCGAGACCTGCCTGGGCAGCGAGACTGCATCTCTACAATAAATCAAAAAATCAGCTGGGCGTGGTAGCGCATGCCTGTAATTCCAGCTACTTGGAAGGCTGAGGTGGAAGGATCGCCGGAGCCCGGCAGGTCGAGGTTGTGGTGGCCGGGAGTGGCCACTGCACTCCAGTCTGGGCGACAGAGTGAGACTCCAACTCAAAAAAAATTAAAAAATAAAAATAAAAGCGTTGCTTGTGGGTTTTAAAAATCCTTCCCTTATTAAATAACTTAGGCTGAGTCATATTGCCATAATAGATGGTCCCCAAGTTTCTGTGGCTTTCAGAAGCAAAGGCTTATTTCTTGCCTGCCTTACCTGTCTGCTGTGGGTCTTCTGAGGCTCTCCGCCCTGCTGTCCTTGCCTGGGGCTTAGGCTCACTGGGCAGCAGTTTCCACCTGGACACTGCAGGACTCAGGACAAAGGGAAAGAGAGATGGGGAACCAGACTCTGGTCCTGGAGACTTCTGCTTGGAAGCAGCCATCACTTCTATTCCCATTTCACTGGCCTCAAGCTAGTCACAGGGGCAATGAGGTAGACAGGTATGACCGAATTGGAAGACCCCCACTGAGAGCAGCAGCAGGCACTTGGAATGGTAGTAACAGTCTCACACCCTCCTGTTGCCACCACCATCCTGTGACTTATGCTGAGGATGTTGTGCCCTTGTGTAGAAGCACGTACCAGATCAGATCCTGTGGCTTTAGTATTTTCCTTGGCTATCCCCTGTTTGGGCGAATATCTTGGAATGAAGATTTCGCTTGTGGGGAGGGGTGGGAGAAACAGTTTAAAAGCAACACGTGCCCGGCCTCTTAGTTCCTTGCGCCTTATTTGTAGTTCTGTGGTAGTACAGTCCATACTTTTCTGAATACCACATGAACTTGCTCATTCTGAGACGAGCTAACAGATTTGTAAGTAAAACAAAGTCACAGAAGTACTTAGATAAATTCCTTATATGTGAATTTAAAAGAAAGCTGAAAGATCTTAACAATACCTCTATAAGCATTGAGGATATTGTTATGGGGTATAATTTTGAAAAAGTTCTTTGATACTTATGTCAGAAGTACTGAGTGCTCTATTGATTTGACCCAGAAGAGCATTTTTTAAAACTTTGTTTTCAAAATCTTGGGAAAGGAAGTTACTTTGAAAAGTCACTTATTTCCTTGCTGTGTGATGGGAACATTCCAGATATTGAGGCCCCCAGAGACTAGTTCATAGCATCTGTCAGTTCCCAGTTATAATGTTAATAACAGTGATTATCAGGAAACCTTTTCTCTTTCACCCACGGAAACCTGCATTTAATCAAAAAATTAATCTTTTCTTTAAAAAAAATAAAAAATTTTGAAAATAGAAAATGTTACCTTTATTCAATGAGCATAATTATGTTCACCAATTCTTGGAGGAAGAGCAGAATCCTAGCCTAACACTATTCGTTGTACCTCAACAGTCAGATGGACTATTTCCAGGTCTTTGAATATGAGAGATATTAAAAGTTTTTCTTGTGAGCTTGGATTGTCAAAGAGAATCTCTTTGGAAAGTTGGCAAATACTTACTTTCCTGGCATGAGGATTGGTTTTTTTTTTTTTCCCCTCTTTTCCCCTCCACCCAAAGCTATGACAGGGTGGAGTATGCTTTCATGAAATTGCATGTTTCCAAAATAGAGCTCGCTGTTAATCTTACCACTGTTATAATCAAATTGCTAATAAAAAAGCAAAAATCAAGCATTTTAAAAATAGAATTTCAGCTCATATTGTCTAATTTAATTGTCATATCAAATAGAACTGTTATATTTTATTAAAGTGCCTTTTGAGCAAAAGTGTACCAACCAAACAATTTCCAAAGTGATCTGAATTTTGTTCTCTTTTCTGCCATCTTGCATAGTAATAGCCATGGTCTCATGTGGTTATAGCACCATATCATTTGGAGTCTGAGTGTCTCCCAGGAGAGACACAAGTTTCCTCAGCTCCTTGAATTTCTATTTCAGCACTAGCCTGCACCCTACCTCCATGACTGAGAATTCTGCTCATGTTCCTTGCTAGTGCATTATGATTCACTATTTCCTAGGATATACTGTATCTGTAATAGAACTTGGTGGTACATTATAGAAGTGATAGCTGTTGATGAAAGTTGGAAGCAGCAGATTAAGAAACTAGAACTATTGCCTTGCTGGATCCTGTGAATTGACTGGTTGGTGATTATTCCCAAAGAGATCCACTGATAAATAATCCTAGGTGATCATTTTCACCTCCAATGTGACATGTTTAAAAAGGCTGTAGCTTGGGCAGTTAATGCCAGGATCATACCTTTTGTTATGTTGCACTCCTTGTTGTTGTTTTTTTTTAATTATTTTTTGAGTTGGAGTCTCACTCAGTCGCCCAGGCTGGAGTGCAGTGGCCGCTCCCGGCCACCGCAGCCTCGACCTGCTGGGCTCCAGCGATCCTTCCGCTTCAGCCTTCCAAGTAGCTGGAACTACAGGCGTGTGCTATCACCCCCAGCTAATTTTTTTTTTTTTTTGGTAGCGATGAGGTCTCACCAAGTTGCCCAGGCAGGTCTCGAACCTGTGGGCTCAGGCAATCCACTCACTTCAGCCTCCCAAGGCATGGGATTACAGACTGAGCCACCGAGCCTGGCTCACTCCTTGGTTTTTAAACGTTGAACTCTTACAGAGTGCACTAAGGATACTGGTCAAAGATCCTTATGTGCATCCCTGTAAGGCAAAGACTGTGTTTTAGCTCCCTTCAGGTGCCCCTCAGCATCTAGCAGACTTATGCTCACAGGAAGTTCATGATAGCTATGGGATAAAATATTCTTCTGTCTCCCTGGCTTGTAGAGCAGCCAATAAGTCAAAAACACTCAAGAGGGGAAGGAATGAATGGTATGTAGAAGAGATTCAAACTTTGTACGGTTATAGGAATAGGTGAAATTGACCATCCTTTCCTACTTTGAGATTTTGCTTTCTGGGTTTGTTTCGTTCTCTTTTGTTTTGAGAATCCTATTCTACCTTTCTTCAGTCAGCTTTAATTACATTTCCTTCCTATCTTAGAATCTGCTTTTGGATTCTCTCAGGGTTCTTTTGTTTATGTTTTTGATATCTTTTAACTTTACTGAAGAAAGGCACAATGGGAACCTCTGGAAAAAGGATGAAGTTGACAGTTTTCCTTATCATTCTTTTGTTCTTACTCCCCTAGTTTTCAAAGTATGGTCTTCAGATTCTAAGTGACTTCTCTTCAAAGATGTGTCTGCTTTCACTGTGACCTCTTGGCACTTAACAGAGGTTTTGATAACTCAGGGACTCCCTTACTTCCTAGGTTCCTCCTATCTAAGAACTGACTGGGTTATAAGCATAAAAGTTCTTCCATAAAAAGCTCACAGGTGGTTCCTAAGGTCTCTTGAAGAGAAGGTTACCTCACATGAATCAGTGGAACTTTGACTGTTTCCTTGAGAACTGGGCCAGAGACATAAGAGGGGTACCAGAGGAAAACCAGGAACCAGACTGAGCCCAATGAAAGAAAGTGGCAGAAGGTACAGAGGGAAAGTGTTAAGAGTGTGAAGGATGGGTGAAGAACACATACAGGAAAGAGATATGTTGTGCTGCGTGGCATAAGAAATCTTCAGAGTCCATATTTTCCCTCCTATTTCAGATTATACTGCACCGTTTCTAGAACTGTGTGTCATTAGATTAATTTTTAAATATGAATCAGTTCTTTATTTCATATAAGGCTATAAAACCCTAAGCTTTGCTTTCAGTTGACAGGGTTTGCCCTTCTTGAAGCAAAAGTGCTAATGGGAAGCATTTTCACTGAGGCTCCCGGTTTGCTGGATGAATATGTGGAAACTTGTAGACTCACTCTCAACTCTTTATCCCCTTAGAGTGGGGGACAGGCAGGCAAACAGCAGACACCTAGAACACAGCAGTGTGTGGGACCACCTTTCTGTGACATCAGCTCACCTTGAGTGAAACTTTCAAAAATAGCCCTGAATGAGGAAGAAGGAGACTAGAAGATATTCATGTAGCATATTCTGCTGTAGTAATTCAGAATTCTTTAGTCTTGGATATTTTCATATACTCTTATAATGTTTCTTGGTGTAAATTGTTACTTCAAAAATGTTTTCATTTACTCTGATTCTCTTCTATGAACCCCTTTTCCTGTCATTATATATCATTACCAAAAACTCACACACACACCCTTTGATTTCACAGCATTTTAAAAGTGATCCTACCTACTGTTTCCTCCTTATTAGTTTGTGCACATTCGGAAACAACAGAACTGCCACTTTATCACCAGCAAAAGACTTTGAAGCACACGTTCTTACATGTAATCTCTGTTCCTATTTTTTGGGCCTGAGCTGATCAGAGGAATCATGGGTTCTAAGGATATGATGACTAGGTAAAGGCAGAGCAGTAGCCACTGAGCTCAGAGTGGTTAGTAGCCCCAGTTTGGACAAGTGGGCCCCAAAGTTTTCTGCATCCCAAAGTTTATCAAGGATTTGTCTGTGAAACTAGAGATACTTGTTATATATAGTCATGTGTCAAATGATGTGGGCAAGAAGTAAAATTATTGTATGAAAAGTGGAACCTGTAACATAATTTTTTTACAACTTCTCACATGAAAGAATGGGAGTGGAAAAAAAAGGTTGGTTTTCTATGCTATGTTAATTTTGACTAAAAAGGATTTTTCAGTAACTCCCAGTGACTGTCCTTCTGATTTGAGTATAGGTTTTTCCCACCAAGTAGTAACATGAACATTTGTATCCCACCCAGCAGAGCCAAGAGGAGAGAAGGAGTTGGGGACTCTACTGGAATGTGTGCAGAGCCCAGTTCCATTGGATTGATGTTTAATGATGCTCATGATACTATTAAGGACAGAGTCAGCAATAATTAGCTCTCATCACTGACTGCCTCTTTACAGGAGAGTTGGGCTTTGGGTTATTTCTGAGTTCCCCTGGTTGAGATGTCAAAGTTAAGTTAAAATAGAGAATGACGGTTACCAGGAACAAAAGGGTTGTTAGTATTTGCCAGGAATTAATGCCAGAAAAGTGTGACTGTTGTAGTGGTGACTGTGTGAAGAGTGTGGTCAAAGAAAGTAGAGTCTTGGGAAGCAAAACTCTTGAGTGAGAAGATTTCTAAATGTTTAAGTATTTCTAAGAGTGCTGTTTTATTTGCAAGGAAACAATATACTGTATTAGCTACTGAGAATGGTGGGCTAGTCTCAGACTTTTTTTTTTCTTGATTTGGAGTCTCACTTTGTCTTGTAGGCTGGAGTGCAGTGGCATGATCACGGCTTCAGCAGTCTCTATCTTCTTCTGGGCTCAGGTGATCCTTCCACCTCAGCCTCCCGAGCAGCTGGGACTACAGGAGTGTGCCACCATGCCCAGCTAATTTTTTATTTATTGTAGATACGAGGTCTTGTCATGTTGCCCAGGCTGGTCTTGAACTTCTGGGCTCAGGCAATCTCTCACCTCAGCCTCCCAAAGTGTTGGGATTACAGACGTCAGCCACCTTACCTGGTTTCATCTGAGACTTGATGTTGTGTTTGGCCGCATTTTATCCAACTGCACTTTGCTGGTCTGAGATGGTACTTCAGTTTGAAAAGTTGAGTCAGATTAGGTTTTCAGGAGGCATAGAGGTATAAGGAGAAGCCTGGCTCTGAGAAACTTTATTCTGTTTTTCAGCAGAGTTCCAAATTATTTGGCCTATTTGTGATCTTCCCTACCAAACGTTTTAGTTAAAAGATGATACGTTTCTAGAACTTATTCAGGAATACGTACTGTTACATGTAGCTTTGACAGTCACGTTGTTGTGGGTTTCTAAGTGTGGAAAAGCATTTTTGTTCTTGGTCTCTGTTATGAAGAGCTGGTTCTTATCAGTAGTTCATCCTGCTGACCCACAAATAAGTGACTTGATGAGAATGCTTTCGAGCTCAGAGGGAACAGGATGTGGCACCTGCTACATCAAACAAAAGTAAATACAGGCAGCGGTCACTTTCCATCTTTTATAGAAATGACCTTTATCAACATCACCTGCATATCCTGCTGTGTACATAAGGTTTTACATCTAGAGACACTGTGTTGTGGGAATATATTCCAAGTATGTGTTTTTAAGGTTGTTTGTTCCTCTGTTCCCATGAACAGATATCAGTATTACCTGCAAGTCAAAAAAGATGTCCTGGAAGGGCGCCTACGGTGTACATTGGAGCAGGTGATACGACTAGCTGGCTTAGCTGTACAAGGTAAGATGTGGTTATGACTAGCATGTGAAATTCTGTTTTCTGTTTAATGGTGGTATTGCTGGCTTCTCAGAGTGAAAAGTTAGGTTTACCTAAATGATCTCTTAGTAATGTTCCCTTTTCATTTCAAGGTGTCTCACATTAAAAATTCAAAGTTAGGCCTGGCATGGTGGCTCATGCCTATAGTTCTAGCACTTTGGGAGGCCAAAGCAGGAATATTGCTTGAGGGTGGGAGTTTGAGACCAGCATGGACGACAAAGCAAGACCCGCATCTCTGCAAAAAACAAAAATAAATAGAAAAATTAGTTGAGAGTGGTGGCATGTGCCTGTGGTCCCACATGAGAATTACTTGAGACCAAAAGTTCAAAGCTGCGTGAGCCTTCCATAATCATGCTATTGCACTTCAGCCTGGGTGACAGAGTGAAACCCCATCTCAAAAAAAAAAAAAAGAAAACAAAAATCCAAAGTTAGTTACTTTTTGTGACAGGGTGACAGGTTTCTCAAAAGCTGCTTGCAAACTGCTCATACTTGTATAGCTACAGTTTTATTTGAAGAAATAGCAACTTCTATCCTATCTTTAATTAAGACTACATTTCAAAGTTTGTGGAACATTTTTCTCAGAATTATTCCACTGTACAATGTGGTCATCTTCTGTGGCTTGATGCTTTGAAATGTTACTGTCACAACATCTTTGTGATAGCTTTAAATATTATAATATAATTTATTCTAATATAGTTAAAGAGATAAATTTAAAATCTATGATTATGATATAAAAAAATGTATATTGCAGTAACATTATCTTTCAACCTATTCTGTGTAGAGACAGCCATTTTTTTTTTTTTTTGAGTTGGAGTCTCACTCCATCACCCAGGCTGGAGTACAGTCGCACACTCACCGCCACCCCAGCGTTGATCTGCTAGGCTCTGGCAATCCTTCTGCCTAAACCTTCTGAGTAGCCAGAACTACAGCCGTGCACTACAACACCCAGCTAATTTTTTATTTATTGTGGAGACGAGATCTCACCAAGTTCCCTGGTCTGGTCTCGAACCGCTAGCTCAGGCAATCCACTTGCCTTGGCCTCCCAAAGTGCTGGGATTACAGGCTGAACCACAGAGCCCTGACTAGACAGCCATTTTTTTTTTACCTTCTCTAAACTGTTGTATGTGGGTGTTTTTATGTATACTTTATACATTACTATTTATTGAGTGGTGGCTTCACTGCCTTTAGTTGTATTGAAATCAAGAAGATGGCAATATAATTTTTGAAAAGAAACTTTTCCACTCAGTCATTATTTTCTAGAAAATCAACTACTGTCCAAGTGTAAGTCTGCCAGTAGCTGAGTTCTTGCTGCATGGACTATTGTTTTAAGACTGTGAACTGACTTCGCATCCTAAACTTTGGACTGAAGTTGAACGTTTTTAGTTGTAAATGTCTGAATAGACAGCCTTCCTTTGACCTCCCTCAACCTGGGATATTAGCAGTTTAGTGGTTTCTGTTAGAAGTGTAATTCCTGTACAGTTAGCTCCTTTTGTTAGTCTGTGGATGGAAATAGGCAAAATCTGATGTATCACGTCTGTCTGTTAAAAGACTAGAAGGGGAAGAAACCAATGGCAAGTCAGGATAGAAAAATCAGTGGTAGCATTATTGAGATAAGAAGATCCTAGTCGGGCTTGGTGGCTCAGCCTGTAATCCCGTGCTTTGGGAGGCTGAGGTGAGTGATTTACCTGAGCCCGCGGGTTTGAGACCTGCCTGGGCAACTTGGTGAGACCTCATCTCTACAACAAATCAAAAAATTAGCCAGGTATGGTAGGGCGCGCCTGTAGTTCCAGCTACTTGGAAGCCTGAGGCAGAAGGATCGCTGGAGCCCAGCAGGTCGAGGCTGCGGTGGCCGGGAGCAGCCACTGCACTCCAGTCTGCGTGACAGAGTGAGACTCCAACTCAAAAAAAAAAGAAGAAGATCCACTATGCCCCTCATCTTCAAACTGGGTCTTTCTCCTTTTAAAAAATCTTTCTTGGTTCGAGACCCACCTGGGCAACTCGGTGAGACATCATCTCTACAATAAATAAAAAATAAAATAAAATAAAAACCTTCTTTGTACACTGTTTTTTGTTTGTTTGTTTGTTTTGGTTTATTTTTTGGTTTTTTGAGTCGGCATCTCACTCTGTTGCCCAGGCTAGAGTGCAGTGGCATGTTCACAACTCACCACAGCTTTGATCACCTAGGCTCAGAGCAGTCCTTCTGCCTCACTCCCCTGAGTAGTTGGGAATTTGGGTGCAGTGGCTCATGCCTGTAATCCCAGCACTTTGGAAGGACTGGATATTGGAGGACCCTTGAGAAAGTTAGTGAATTTTTCATTTATGTAAGCTATTCAGTCTGATGAAATCTCTATAATATTGCTAAAAGAATTTGTTGAGAACCTTTATTGTGTCATTAGGAAGATGTATCATATAAGTTGTGAAAGAATGTGATAACTAATTATTGAACTTGAACATAGGATGAGTGATTTTTCTGTTCTTGAATGCTGCACCTAATTGGTTATTAGTTAATGTGCCATTTCTGTAGGTCGATATTTACCTTCTCAGCATCTTCTTAACATTGGTGTGTGTGTGTGTGTGTGTGTGTGTGTGTGTGTGTGTGTGTGTCTCCTCTCATTCAATATCTATCATTATCGTAAAGATACCCAAATCCATTTTTATCTGATGCTAACTCTTTTTAACATGAAATAAAAATTTCATGCATGTTTAGTGTTTATGAGAGCAAGTGAGATAAGCATGGTATTTATATATTTGTGACATAGGCTTTTTGTATTCATTTTGCATGTGCTCAAACCATACCACTGTGAGATGAAAACAGGACAAAACAGAATTTTTGGCATCTTGTAACATGTGAAGTTGTTTAGGAGGTGCAAAGATTTTCAAGGTTGCTTGCCAAGGGTGATTTACAGTGGGAATTTCCAGCTGCAAATATATGAAAAGATGCAGATGGGGTTGGCTTTTCAGTTCTCCAAATTAACCTTGAGTTAAAAAGTTACCTTGGCAGATACTTTCAAGATATGAATTGATACATATTTAAGAAACAGATAAATATAGTTTTATGTAAACATATTTAAATAGCTTTTGAGAATCACTTTCAAATTTCCCTATTCTTTCTAAAACATTGTGTGATGGTACTTACATGCTGATATTTATAGAATTGCTAGTTAAAAGTGACACAAACACAATGGGCACTATTTTTATATAATAATAGTGCAGAAATAGGATGAAATGGGAAGATTAAAGATTAATCGTGATGTTTACCTCTTTTAGTCTGTCTTTGATTTCATATAATAAATACTGCCCCTCCCTCCTTCTTTTCTTCTCAGCTGATTTTGGAGATTATCATCAGTTCGATTCTCAAGATTTCCTCAGAGAGTATGTGCTATTTCCTATGGTAAGTGTAATTTTCTTAATTAATTTTCTACCTCCTTTGGACATTTAGTTCTTCCCTTTGAAAATCTCAGAGGATTTTACACATGCGTATTTCCTGGGGGAAAAAGTGCATACATTTATAAAATAGGAACAGGTTTTATAAAACATGCTAAGAAAGTAAAAATGCCTCCTTCTGCCTTAAGACATCTCCCTGGTTTGTTTTTCAGATAGTTCCTTGTTAGTACAAAGAAATGCTACTGATTTTTGTATGTTAATTTTGTGACCTACAACTTTACTGAATTCATTCATCAGTTCTCACAGTTGTTAGTGGAGCCTAGTAGGGTTTTCTGTATTTAAGGTCATGTTATCACCAAACAGAGACAATTTCATTTCCTCCTTTCCTATTTAGATGCTTTTTAGTTCATTTTCTTGCCTAATTGTTATGGCTACGATTTCCAGTACTATGTTTAATAGCAGTAGTTAGAGTGGGCAGAAAACAATAGTACAAAAAAAGTAAATAAAATACTTAAGAGTAAATTTAACCAAGGAGGCATAAGTTCTATATACTGAGAACTATAAAACATTGATGGAAAAAACTGAAGATGACACAAATAGAAAGATACCCCATGTTAACGGATTAGTAGAATCAATGTTGTTAAAATGTCTATTCAGAGCAATCTAAATTTAGCGCATTCCTTATCAAAAGTCCAATGTCATTCTTCACAGAAATAGAAAAAAAAACAGTTCTAAAATTCATATTAGGCCAGTCATGGTGGCTTACACCTATGATCCCAGCACTTTGGGAGCCAGGACAGGAGGATTGCTTGAGACCAGGAGGTTCGAGACCAGCCTAGGCAACATAACAAGACCCCATCTCTACCCCCAAAAAACAGTAAAAAAAAAAGTTAGGTGTGATGGCATGTGCCTGTAGTCCTATATGTTCGGAGGCTGAGGCAGAAGGATTGCCTGAGCCTAGGATATCAAGGCTAAATTGAGCCATGATCATGCCACTGCACTTCAGCTCGGGTGACAGAGTGAGAACCCAACCACCCTCCAAAGAAAAGTTTATATGGGGCCATTAAAGATACCAATAGCCAAAACAATCTTGAACAAAAAGAATGAAGCTGTAAGTACTACACTACCTGATTTCAAGCTATGTTTTAAAGCTATAATAATTAAAACCGCAAAAAAAAGTAGACATATCAACCAAGGGAACTGAATAAAGAACCCAGAAATAAATCCACACATCTGTGGTCAACTGATTTTTGACAGAGGAGTCAAGAACACAGAATGGGGAAAGAGCTGTATCTTTAATAAATGATGTTGGGGAAACTGGCTGTCCATATGCAGAGGAATGAAACCTTTCATACAAGAATCAATTCAAAATGGAGTAAAGTCTTAAATGTAAGATTAGAAACTGTTAAACTACTAGAAAAAAAAATATGGTAAAAGTTATATGACATTGATCTGGGTGACAATTTCCTGCATGTGACCCCCAGAAACACAAGCAACAAAAGGAAAAAGAGACGAATGGAATTGCATCAAACTGAAAAGCTTCTACACAGCAAAGGGTGCTTCAGAGATGAAGCGACAACCCACAGATTGAGAGAAAATATTTGCAAATCATGTATCAGATAAAAGGCTCAAAATATATAAGGAGCTCAAACTGCACAATAACAAGAAAACAAATAACTTTATTTTAAAATGGACAAAGAACCTGAATATTTATAAAAAGAAGACATACATAGGGCCAACAGAGACATGAAAAATGCTCAACATCACTATTCATCAAAGCAGTGGAAATTAAAATCACAATGAGATATCACCTCTCACCTGTCAGAATGGAGATTATAAAAAAAAAAGAAAGATAACAAGGATTGTTGAGGATGTGGAGAAAAGGGAATAGTGTATGCTATTAGTGGAAACATAGATTAATATAACAGTTATGGAAAACAATATGGAGGGTTCTCAGAGAACTAAAAACAGGATTATCTAGATAAGATCCAGCAATCCCACTTCTGAGCATATATCATATATCCAAATGAGTTGAAATCAGTATGTCAAAGAGATGGCTGCACCCCTCTGTTCATTGCCACATTATTTGCCACAGCCAAGATATAGAATCAACCTAAGTGCCCATCAACAAATGAATGGATTTTTTAAAATGTGGTATATATACATAATGGAATACTATTTAGCCTTAAAACTACAAAAATCTTTCATTTGCAATAGTATGGATGTACCTGGAGGACATTATGCTAAGTGAAATAAACCAGGCACAGAAAGACAAATATGGCACAATCTGACTTGTATGGGGGGACCCAAAAAACCCCAGCATTTATTTATAAAAAGTGGTGTATCTATTATTACATGTTTAAACTTCAGTCACCTTTAAAGTACTCTCCATTTGATGCAGTACACCTATCACTCATTACACCCCAGTGTGTGGTGCTCTTCCTTTCTGAACATACTGAGCTTTTCCCACCCCAGAGTCTTTGTACTTGGGTATTCTCTGCCTAGCAGGCTTTGTCCCAAATCTTTGTGTCATTCAGGTCTCGATTCAACTATCACCTCCTCAGAGAGTCCTTCCTTTTCCTTGAACACCTATGTCATACACTCTAACCATCAAGCACTTCCTGTTAAATCACCTTTTGTGTGTGTACTTTGATGTCTGAAATTGTTCATGTGTGTGGATGTATGTGTATGTATGTATTGTCACCAAGAACAAGAACATGAGCTCTGTGGTCCTTAAGCAGGGGCCCTGTCTTGTCTGCTTTGCCTGGCACATAGTCTGTACTCATAAAAATCTTAGTATGAATCAAGAAAGTGCCCATTCCTGGGTTGAAGTGGGAATGAGGCTAGGTTTTAACTCCTGGGAAATTTTTGTTTGTAGGTTGATTGGTAGCTTTAGGGTGAATGAGAAGAGTTTTCATGAGGAACAAACAAAACATTTTACAAACCATTTTAGGGAGCAGCTACAACCAGTCAACATTCTGACTGGTTTTAGAAAGCACAATCATTCCTCATTCATTTTTTTGATCAATTGTTTTGCCCCAAGCACTGACCTTGGTAACTAAACCCAGGGGATGAAGTTACAGAAGAAATGGTGCTTGTTTTCAAGGAGATTCCAGGGTGGTTGGGGCAAATAGGAAGTGTACAAAGGCAGAATGCAGAGACAATTGTAATAAAGTATGTTCGGGATTTCTGTGTGGGGAGAGGTCATGTGTGATTAGGAATGGTGGAGAGAATAATGAAGTGTAAGCCTTATCTTAAAGGACAGGCAGGATTATAATAGAGAGGAAGGGATCAAGGAGTGATCTAGACAGAGAGAGAAGGAGCAGAGGTGAGGTGGTCTGGGTATTTAGCAAAGTATCAACTGGTTGGCTTGATTGTAGCTACGGGAGGGGGATCATGGCAGATGAGACTGAAAACTTCCAAGGGGTTTGAATGCTTGGGCTCCTTCTAGGGTTCTGCAGACTTGACCATTAGTGGGAGGATGTCAGCTGGGAATCTGTTGTAGTGGTCTGGGCAAGTGATTTTATTTAGGTATTAGCAGTGAGATTAAAAACAGGAAAGCAGCCAGGCTCGGTGGCTCAGCCTGTAATCCCACGCCTTGGGAGGCTGAGGTGAGTGGATTGCCTAAGCCCGCGGGTTTGAGACCTGCCTGGGCAACTTGGTGAGACCTTATCTCTACAATAAATCAAGAAAAATTAGCCGGGTGTGGCCGCGCGCCTGTAGTTCCAGCTACTTGGAAGGCTGAGGCGGAAGGATTGCCGGAGCCCAGCAGGTCGAGGCTGCGGTGGCCAGGAGCGGCACTGCCCGTCTGGGCGACAGAGTAAGACTCCAACTCAAAAAAAAAAAAACAAGAAAGCAAAGCAAGACATATTTTGAAAGTAAAATAGGCAAAACCTGGCATCTTGTCAGCAGTGGCATATGGAAGAAAGTGAATTATCTGGTGCCAAAGTTTTCAGTTTTGAGAGACTAGGATAAGTCAGGCTGGAGCTATCCATATTAGTGTGTGAGATGAATCTAAATTGATCCAAAGCTTACCTTGTCCTTACAGGTTAGGGAAACACGGAAGGTCTCTAATGTCTCGTGACTAACTCTATCCTTATTTTTTTCCCTCCAAGAAAATAGCATTATCTGCTCTGCTTGCTGTTTTGATACCTTATTAATTCTACCCATTAAATCAAATTCCAAAGAGATTAGCATATTACTTAGCAGAGAAGTTTTTCCTAGGGCTTAGTGTCAATATGCTTGAATCAACATCTCTAATTTCTCAGGAGCTCACTCCAAAAGTCAGGGTGTTTTCCATTGTGCTTGAGGGGGAGAAAAGTGAAGCTCAAACCTTAGGATTTTAGAGAGTATGCATTTTTGTGTCAAATGGGGTACTTGATAATGGAAGGTTGACAATTTTCCAAACTTTTTTCCACCTTACTCTCATTAAAGGACTTTATCACGTTGCCTTTAGTTCTGATCTGGGTTTTGGAGGTTTTTTCCTGAGACAGGGTCTCACTCTGTCACACAGACTAGAGTGTGTGTGCATGATCATGGCTCACCACAGCGTCCAACTTCTGGGCTCAGACAGTCCTCCTACCTCAGCCTCCCAAGTAGCTGGGTCCACCACATTTGGCTAATTATTTTAATTATTTTTTTGTAGAGACGAGGTCTTGCTATGTTTCTCAGGCTAGTCTTGAATTCCTGGGCTCATACAGTCCTCCACCTTGGCCTCCCAAAGTTCTGGGGTTATAGGCATGAGCCATCACACCCAGCCCACATTGTATTTAGGAAGAGACCGGGTTTGGGTCCTCTACAGAGTTTTCAAAGGTGCTTATATAGGCATGATATTTGTGAGTTTGTAGAGGGTAAATGCTGTGACAGTTTAAAGTGCTGTAAAGCAGTAAAGGAATTATTTTGTACATCATATCACTTTCAGAATGAGACATGTTTCAACTGGGCTCCAGGCAGATCAGGCGCTTACACAGCATAGACTTCATAAATCTCACCATTGGACAGACACATATTGACATTGTTATTCTTGGATCTAAAATTGCTCTCTTCAGGAAGGTAGCCGCTAGCTATGTGTGGATATTTACATTCAAATATAAATTAATTAAAGTTAAATAAAATTAAAAATTCAGTTCCTCGGGTGCATTGGCTATATTTTTAGTCCCCAGTAGCCACATGTGTCCTAGTACCTACTGTGTTGGAAAGTTCAGATATAGAATATTTCCACCATCCCAGAAAGTCCTGTGGGACAGAGCTAAAGAGATGTGACAGAAGCTGCTTGTTGTCAGTGTGTATTTGAGTTGTGAATATCCCTATGCTTCTGCCATCATTCATCTTCTTTCATCCCCCTGCCCCTGCCACTTTGTATCCTGGGTACACCGTGGCCTGTGGTTGGAAATTTCACAGCTCTGTTGCTGAGTGGTGGTGTGCCCCTGTCCCTGCTGTGACCCTTATTGGCTATGTGACCTTGGCAAGTTATTTAACCTCTGTTTTCTCACCTACCAATGAGGATAACAAGCCTAATCCCTTTGTGAGCCTTAGAGATAATAATGAACTGAAGTGGCCAACTTGCCACGTGGTACATTCTCAGTAATAACTTTATCTAGTTGTTTTATTATTACTGTTATTAGCATTATGATTGTCTTCGTGTTAGGAAAACATGAGGATGTTGAAGGGTATGCTTTCCAGGTGACGTCTCTCTATGCGTTTTGAAGTTGAAGCAGACAGAGTATAGGCAGAAGGTACAAATGATTGTTAACCAGCTTTGCATAATAAAAACTTTGCTTGACAATGTGAAATGTACACATTGTATAGAGTGCAGTTCAAGAAACACTGATCTCTTACTCTATACTGAGAACTTACAAGCTGTCGTTGCATAGAAACTTTGTGATAATTTCCTTAAGTGATATGAAGGGGAATTTCTGCCCTTGAGATGCTATCTCAGAGGGAGGGAGTCAAGGATAAAGGATAAGATAGGTTTACTCATAACTGTATAAAAATGTAGCAGGCAGAATATGAGATGGGGTCTGAGACGCACACAGAGCGGCAGAGGCAGGTCAAGAGGAGGTAGGGTTTACATCCAGCCAAGGGGATAGGGACACCCTGTTGAGGGAAATGGTACTGAGACTGGACTAAAAGATGATGTGCCATTTCATACAGTGTGATGTGCCTGGGTGGTTCTTCCTGGAAGGGTAGGCAGAGCATGATTGGATATGTAAAAGCAATATGTGTCAAGAAGAGGAGTTTGCCTGAGGCCTTGAACCCATGGGTGAGGAGGTCTAGCAGGGAAGGCTGAGTCACACTGAAGAATGGTCTGAATGCCAGGCCCAGGTGTTGGCCTCACTGCGGAGGAGGCCATGGGGAGCCCGGGAAGGTTGTAAACTTTCTGCTTGGTTCCACTAGAGCTTTCAAAGGGAAGAATGCATTCCTTTGGTGGGGGAGGGAAAATTGGATGAATGGCTGTGTTTGATCTTATAAAGTAACCGAATTTGTTAAATGGCATTTCTTCAACAGAGAAAAGAACAAAGTCAAGTACTCAGGGTGCTCCACAGGTGTGTGGCTGTGTACAGGCATGCACTCTGCCATTTTTCATCTGCACAGGGCCACTCTCCTGTGTCTCTCTGGCAGGCACATACCTCTGGGAGGCCCCAGATGTGGATTGAGGCAGTTGAGTGGAGAACAATAGCAGAGGGGGTACCTTTGGACTTTTTTTTCTTTTTTAAAAGTAGGAAGCAGAGGTTTAATTGAACATTTTTTGATCTTCTTTTACCTTTAGTTTACTCCGTTGCCACATGCCTTTCATTAGCTTTTCAGAATTTATATCGGATTATTATTACTACTCAGCACCTAGATTCAGACATATAGCTAAGTTTCCAAGCCACGTGGTTCCTCTGTTACTTCATAACGTAAAACTGACAGTGTTGAGCTTATTTCCTTACATGCACTTAAGTCATTTCAGTGGCTGGCTGAACAGGAAACAGTGAATCAATCAGTTAACGTGTGATAAATATAAGCTGCTATAGTTCCATCAGTCTTCTCTGTGGTCTCTCATGAACCTGCAGTGCTATAGAATTTCTAGTATGTAGTTACCTACTCATTTTCCAATTAAAAAAAAATAATGATTTTCCACATTTCAATGACTTGAGATGAGGTGATTCTTATAGTTTTGAGGTGTACCTTTAAATGGGTAGTGTTTCCTTCATGAAAAGTTGCTAAATTGGAGATAAATCTTTATATATATGGTATTTTAGAATCAAGGGGATGAGGCACTTGGTATGATTTCTGCCAAAATATCATCTTCCAGTCCCTACCCAATAGGAGGAGCTTCAGGGTGTCCTCAGGAAGTCACAGCTCAGAGTGTCCTCTGAATCCCCTCTAGACTAGAGTAAAATGGTGCATACCTGTGCCCTTCTTGGTAAGCACCTGGAGTATGTGGAATCTGCTGCCTGGGAAACTAGAGGCAGCTGGCCCAGTGGCCTGAGCCTTCCCTTACCCCACCAGGCCACCACAGAGATGAGACAAGTTCTAGAATCACTGTATCTATCAACTTCTTAGGAACTGACTGCTTTGATCTCCTCATCTTGGATTTACTCCTCCAGACTCTATCTCACAAACCTAAAAGGTGCTTTGCTGGTTAATATTTAATTAGCCTGGATTTCCATGATGTAAATCCTCCCACCATGTTGTCACTGAAGGGGCACTGGAAGAGTTGTATGTAATCGGCGCTTCTGAACCCACGGGAGCCAGCACACTACTGAGCCTAGGAGCCTGGGATTCAGTTGGTAGATTCACTACCTGGTCGGCTCCATATCTATCACTTTATGCAGTTCTCTGGAGATGTTCTAACCAATTTGGCCTCCCTCGTCCACATGACCATCAAATAGCATCAGAATGAACCTGCTCTGCCTTCTTGTGATTTTGAATTCATTTCCTGGTATTGTGCAGATGAGAAGAAGACCTTCCACAGTCCCTTCCTAACCTCAACTTTTGAAGGGATGATGGCCTGAAAACTCATTGGCCTATGCCCTGATTGTTTAAAATGTATAAGTTACATGTAAAGCACTTAAAAAAAAAATCAAAGTACATCTGGGAGGCAAGCAGATAGGGAAGAAGGTAAATGAAAAAGGAACTATTCCCAAGCCCTATAGAATTCAGGTGGTAAACCAAAGTATACCTTGAAATAACCTAGGTTATGATGGAGAGCCGTGAACTCAGTCCTAAAATGTGTAGCCTTTAATCCTGCAGGAAGGAAGGAGAGATTGAAGAAGTAAGGCTTATCAGGAACATCTTCTGAAGAAAGGAACTTTTAAGGATTGCAAGCAAATGCCCACCCTCTTGTGACCTTAAGTGCTTTCTGTTCTTATAGGATTTGGCCCTGGAAGAGGCTGTTCTGGAGGAGCTGACCCAGAAGGTAGCCCAAGAACACAAAGCCCACAGGTAAGGCAGGCAGAGGGCAGGGAGCTGCCTGGCCAGCAGATACCCACTGTCCCTGGACTGGAGCCATTCATCTCCCTACACGCCACTCCAGGCTCGAGTCAACACAGTTGTGTTTCTTCCACTGTGTAACTCAGCTCTGTGCTTCTGTTCTGAGAAAAGTTTATGTGGACTTGAAAACTGTGCTGCTTTCCCTGCCTCCTTTCCTCTCTTTCTCAGAGAAACTTGGCACTCTGGGGTGGCCTGTGCTGAGAGTGAGGACCTAACATGTGTTGGGTGGGGCAAAGGTAAAGATCAAGAGGGAAAAGGAGAGAGACTTTAACGGAAGGAAGCACCAAGAGCTTATTAATATCATGACTCCTTGGAGCTGTTTTGGACCAGTAGAAAACAAGCATCCTTCCTGTCCAACCTCAGAAGCTATGCAGTGATATTATGCACTCTAATCATGGCCACTTCGATCCCAAAATATTTTCTTCATAATAAGCCTTTTCTTTTTCTTTTTTTTTTGAGTTGGCGTCTCACTCTGTCACTCAGAGACTGGAGTGCAGTGGCATGGCTCCCAGCCACTGCAGCCTCGACCTGCTGGGCTCTGGCAATCCTTCCACCTCCACCTTCCAAGTAGCCGGAACTACCTGCGCATGCTACCACGCCCGGCTAATTTTTGATTTATTGTAGAGACAAGGTCTCGCCAAGTTGCCCAGGCGGGTCTCGAATCCGCGGGCTCAGACAATCCACTCGCCTTGGCCTCCCAAAGTGCTGGGATTATAGGCTGAGTCACCGAGCCCCACCTCTTTTTTTCTTAAAAAAAAAAAAAAATTCGTGAAGATTTCTCCCAGATGGGAGAAAAATAACTTGTTTTAAAACAGGCAGCATTATTCACAAGGATGTCTAGAATAATTATTTTGTGTTTGCAAGGCTGTGGCTCTCAGTTAAATACTTTACCTTCCTCTTATTATTCCCCTGTTGAGTAAAAGGCTACTGGGGAAGATGTTAATGAATTACTTAGTAATGCACCATACCTTCACAGTTGGGTAGTGATTGCTCTTCCCAGAAACTAGAGCTAAAGCACAGCTCTGGAATTTGCCATCAGGAGGGTAGGATCTTCCACTGGCTGCCCTTAACCATTTCCTCCTTTGATACTACTTTGATTTTAGTGGAATCCTTCCTGCAGAAGCTGAGCTTATGTACATCAACGAAGTGGAACGTTTGGATGGATTTGGACAGGAAATCTTCCCCGTGAAGGTAACATGCTGTGCCCTCTCCTTGTTTTAGCTTTTTCAGTATGCCACAGGCATTTGGAAAACCAGTGTTGATAGCAGTGGACCAGAATGGCTTGGCCTTCTTATTGCTACATGACATTAGTCGGCAAGTCCAGTTTATTTGAGATAAGGCAAACACTTTTTCTTAACTAAGAGATTTTGAGGTTTTCTGTGGTCTTCAGTAGGATAGCTTATTTGTAAAACAGCCATCTAAGTGAGTACTGATCCCAGCCCATCTAGCATCTTGGAGGAATCATAGCTTGTATCCAGTCTCAGGACAAGTAGCTAATGTCACATGTGCATTAATCAAGACTCTAGCCAGTAGTTTCCTTCCCCATGCTTCTACTCTTTTCTTTTCATTGAGTCAACACAAGGATAATTGTGAGGTAGAATGAAACATTTCCTGTATGTGATCATATTTCATTTCTCCAGTTCTGTAGGGCTCTCCATTGTGAGTTTCCAGCCCCTTTGGTGTTTTGTGGAAACTCTGACTAGGAAGCTGTTATAGCACATCACATCCTTTGCAGCAAATCTACCTCCTGAAGTGGGTGTGGTTGGGGTGTCATGGTGCATAGTCGTTGATAGAGCTGAGCCCATAATCCAAACTCATTTTCCGCTCTCTGCTGACCAACTTTACAAAAAATGGGGTTTTATCAGAAAACTAAAGCAACTGGCACATTTCAGCAATTTGGGAGACGCCTGCAATTTCAGCACAAACATTTCACTCCAGACTGGCTCCACGGGCTGTTTTATAAGTGTTTGGTTCCCCCTCCATTGAGCGTTTGCAATTTGCCTTAATGAGAACTGCCCATGTGCATCAAGTAGAATCGAGCAGGGTGGCCGCAGCTTGCAAAAAGGGCTAAATGACTCTTTTTTAGATTTGTTTAATTTTCTTTTGCTTCTCTAATGGCTGCCCTTCATAGGGTTGTAATCCATTTTCCTTGCAATAATGCCTTATGAAGCCATCTGCATCCCACTTACATTTTTGCAGCCCATGTATAGTCATGATATTTTGGGTCATTGAAAAATCAGAGTAAACTTTTCTCTACTTCTGGAAAACTGACTTCTCAGTCCCTGGAAGTTGCGGGGTTTGTTGTGGTGATGATTTGCTTGTGTTGTTTTTAGTAATTCCGTACTATGTAAAATGGGCAGTTGAGGTAATGTTGAAATTCACTGTGCATAGTTCTGGTGCACTTTCTAGTATGTTCTTTTGTGGGATCAAGAAGGATATAATGCCTTCCTCCGAGTGGGAAGTCAGGCGCTGCTGAGTCATTGCCGGGCCGGTGCCACTGAGCTGGGCAGCTTCTTTTCCTCTCTTTATCCCCACATATCCATGCATGACTAAGTTTACCACCCCCAGACCACGTGATGCCTGGTGACCCAAGGATGAGAGTGGGAGTAATAGTACCAGTGGGGGCATGATATGGTCAGCTGTGCGAGGAGAGAAAAAGCAGATAGGAAAGTATGCAGGGAAAGACCATGAGTGGAGCTGGAGTCCCTGTTGGCCGGTGTAGGTCCTTATGGATCAAATAAAGTAACGAGCATGTCACGATATATCCTGGGAAGAACATTCCTGTTTAGTGTGGACTTTCCCATGGGTAGTTTACTCAAAAATTTTCAGCACCGGAAGAGTATCCGTCCACTTTCTGACAGGTCTGCCTTCCCCCACAAACAGGTGTGGCTACTGCCTGAGTCTCTCCTGTACGGGGGCAAGCATGTGGACATGGGGCAGGTGCTTATGAGATGGGGGAGACAGGCTGCAGTCCATTGCTAGGTTAGACTTAAGAGCCCGTAAGTTTTGACCAATGTGATGCCCCAGAGTGACTGCCTGGGGCAGCCCTGTGTGTTTTTTCCATTGACCCTCCCTGGTGAACAAGTTCTCCTGGATCCCATCACTGCAGATCTATTGGCAAAGTGTCCAGGGATCCAGGAAAGTCTTCCACAGAATTTTCCCTTCTCTCTCCATCTCCACTCCTTCTGTCTGCTTTTCCCATATTTAAATCCTATCCTTTT
Source organism: Carlito syrichta (assembly GCF_000164805.1). Lineage (NCBI taxonomy): Eukaryota > Metazoa > Chordata > Mammalia > Primates > Tarsiidae > Carlito > Carlito syrichta. Next base: position 679,885 of record NW_007256989.1, on the reverse strand, counting down.
TCAGCTTCTCATAGTTCTTTCTCTCTCTCTTTTTTTTTTTTTTTGAGTTGGAGTCTCACTCTGTCACCCAGACTGGAGTGCAGTGGCACGACTCCCAGTCACTACAGCCTCCACCTGCTGGGCTCTGGTGATCCTTCCACCTCAGCCATCCAAGTAGCTGGAACTACAGGTGCACGCTACCACGCCCGGCTAATTTTTGATTTATTGTAGAGACAAGGTCTCACCAAGTTGCCCGGGCAGGTCTGGAACCCACAGGCTCAGGCAGTCCACTCACCTCGGCCTCCCAAAGCACTGGGATTACAGGTTGAGTCACCGAGCCCGGCAGAAGACTCTTATTCTCATGTAAGCTTTGGTGGGTGGGTTGAGAAGAGACCCTGTCTTCTTTGTGTCTTAAATGTGTCCCCTTCCAGGGGACGAAGAGATCTTTCTTTTCCTTCTTAGTCCTAGTTGTGCATGGTACCCCTCTCACTCCAGAAAAAGGATCTCCCCCCCCCCCCGTAAAAGCAGGACTTCATTTTGAGGCCTAATTGATAGTTTTGTGTACTAGATGTTGGGTCTTGTTGCCACTCCGTTCTCAGAACCCAGCAGCCGAGTTATGCTCTCCCAGGCAGGAGATTGGAAGCACCGGTCTGGACCAAGAGACTAGACTGGAGATAAGAGTAAGACATCCGAAATTCCCTAGCACAGGGCTCAGCAGATTGCCCAGCAGTGAATTCCGCAAGCCCCTCCTGTGCATACAGAGCTTTCCCATTCTTGAATGTGAACAGACAGCCAAGTATCACTTTATCCGTGCCCTAATATAAATGGCAGAGGCTAATGCCATGAGACAAAGTAGACTACAAGATGCAGAGACTGCACAGAGAAAAACCACCTGCTCAAAATATCATCTGATGAGTCTCAGAAAATTTTTTTTAAATGTTTGCTTCCCTTAAGGAATAGGGTGCTTATATAAAGGAGCATTTAGGAAATTGTTTAAATTCTCAGAAATTAAAAACATATCAGGCCAGGCTCTGTGGCTTAAGCCTGTAATCCCAGCAATTTGGGAGGTCGAGGTGAGGGGATTGCCTGAGCCCACGGGTTAGAGAACAGCCTGGGCAACTTGGCGAGACCTCATCTCTACAATAAATTAAAAAATTAATCAGGCGTGGTAGTGTGTGCCTGTAGTTCTGGCTACTTGGAAGGCTGAGGTAGAAGGATCACCCCAGCCCAGCAGGTTGAGGCTGTGGTGGCCATGAGCATGCCACTCACTGCATTCCAGCCTGGGCGATGGAGTGAGATTCCAACTCAAATATATATATGATATCAGAAATGGAAAACTTAATAGATGGGTTAGAAGAGAAAATTGAGAAAATCTTACCCAAAAAACAAAGTAATGGAAAGTGGGATACAGGAGATAAAAAAAACTTAAGAGGACCCGCTCGGGATGTCCAACATCTGAATAATGGGAGTTCTAAAAACAGTGAGCAGAGAAAACAGAAAACGGTAACAACTCGAGAAAATATCCCGAAACCAGAAAACAGTAACAACTCGAGAAAATATCCCCACACCAAGGAACACAAAGTTCTCCATTGAAAGGGCCAAGCATGGTGGCTGCAGAGACTTTTACTAGGGCTTTAAAGGTGAAAGTTGCTGCCTTTGGGGAGAGGAAATGGTGGGGCCAGATCTACTGTTGGCCTCCTTTATTTATGTATTTAATTTTTTTTTTTTTTTTTTTGAGTTGGAG
>NW_007256989.1:624954-678083 GCF_000164805.1 Carlito syrichta | reverse complement strand
GTGGGCTCAGGCAATCCACTCACCGCAGCCTCCCAAAGGCGCAGGATTACAGGCTGAGCCACCGAGCCCAGCTGGCCTCCTTTAAATAAGCCATGAAGAATGTTCAACTCTTCAAGCATGTAGAACTTTGATTTAAAAAACAAAAACTTTGGTAAGGTTAAAAAAATATAGATAGGTGTTCATGAAAGAAAATTCAAACAGCCAATGAATCTGAGAAAATCCTAAAATTCTCAAACTGGAAATGTGAAAAACTGAGAAAAAAGAAATATGCATGTGTATGTATAATCTGCCAGGATGTGCAAGGGTGAGTTACTCTAGGACCTGGCCCCCCACAGAGCTGGTCACCTTGTTGCTCTGATGCTATCTATGGTTCATCCCACTCTTTATGGAAAAAAAACAGGGTGTGGTACCTATAGGTATATATATAAATAAAACTTGTTCATGTATATGTGTACAACATGTTGTTTTGAAATAGGTGTATATTGCGGAATGGCTAAATTGAGTTAACTGACATATGCATTATCTCACATACTTTTTTTGTGGCGAAAACGCTGGAAAATTGCTAAAAGTAAACTTTAAGAATACAATACCTTGTCATAAACTGTGGTTGCCATGATATACAGTAGATCTCTTGAACTAATTCTTCCTATCTAACAAGGCTTTGTATCCTTTCACCATCATCTCCCATTCCTCTCACTCTCTACCCTCTGGTAACTGCCTTCTACGCTCTGTTTCTATGAGTTCAATTGTTTTAGATTCCATGTGCAAGTGAGAACATGCAGTTTCTTTCTGTGCCTGGATTATTTCATTTAGCATAATGTTCTCTAATTCTGTCTATATTATAGCAAATGACAGCATTTCTTTCTTTTTAAAGGATGAATAATATTCCACGGTGTATGTATACCACGTATTATCCATTCACCTGTTGATGGACACTTAGGCTGATTTCACATCTTGGCTATTGTGAATAGTGCTGCAATGAATATGGGACATTACAGGTGTCTTTTGTTGATCTTATGCAGGACAATCATGGAAACAGTGTGCATCTTGGCATTTTCTTTATGGGAATTTTCGTGAGAAACAGAATTGGAAGACAAGCAGTAATATACAGGTAGTCTTATTTGTCTTTTGCCCCCCTTTTTCCCTCGAGAGACTCTAGAAAACCGCCCTGAGTATTAAGATGATCCAAATGAGTTAAAAGCCAGGCTGTGGCTCAGAGTTGAGCTTTTCTCAACTGGTATGAGGTGGTCAGCCATTAAAAACTCACCTCACTTTTCTTGGAGATCTTATTGGGGAGAGGAAGCCCTTTCTTCCCACTCAACTCTAGGACATACACTGTTGAACCCCACCAAGTCAAAAAGAGTGAAACTAAACTCAGTGAGGCTGGTGGCAAACCAGCTCTCCAGTCAGTCGTTAAGTCCAAACTGCCTTCTTTCCATTTTGCCTGCACTTTCTGCCTAACCACATGAGCCAGAGGGTGTAAACTTATTTCTATATTAACAAAAGAAGATTCTTTGTAAAAAATGTATTTTGGAAAAGCAGTCAATTCATTATGATAAATTAGAGGGCCTTGGTGCTTTTCACTTATTTTGATATGTTAACCCTCTTTTCCATTCATCAGATGAATGCTGCCAGTGTAGGGATGTGGTAGCATCTCTCCCTACCCACACTACAAGTCAATACACTTGCTTTCTCCTGATACCCTAGATTTCATCGTAATGTCAACAGTCTGAAAAGCTATGTGCTGGCTTTCATTTTCATGGGCAATATGGCCCATTAATTATGGGAAGAACAGCTTTCCTGTGTGTGTATCTGATAGGCAGAGCTTTGCATCCAGGGCAGATGACCAAAGGCAGCTCTCAGAGGCAAGCACCGCTCACCTTCTGGAAGTGACTCTTGGCCAACCATGTACTCTTTGGATTGGCAATTACTGCAGGTCATTTTGAATAGGTACATAAATTGCATTTTTTCCAACCAAAATCTTCCTGACTGGCTTTAGTACCCTAGATCCCCATCCTGGCATTATTTTTATGATTTGTCTATTTTTCTTTAAAAAAAAAAAAAAAGAGTGGACAGAGAGATATCTTTGGGGCTATAGATCTTTTAGGACTGAGCATGGTGGTTCACGCCTGTAATCCCAGCATTTTAGAAGTCCTAGGCAAAGGATTACTTGAGCCCAGGAGTTTGAGACCAGCTTAGGCAACATAGCAAGACCTTGTCCCGGCAACAGCAACAACAAAAAACATTTGAAAATTATCTGAATGGGGTGGTATGTGCCTGTAGTCCCAGCTGCCTGGGAGGCTGAGGTGGAAGGATCGTCTGAGCCCAGGAGTTTGAGCTGTGGTAAGCCATGAGCATGCACTCCAGTCTGGATGACAGAGTGAGACCCTGACTCTAAATAAATAAATAAATAAATACATTTTTTAACTTTGAGAGGTAGAGTTGACTCCAGATGCCCTCTACAAAGTATAAATTAGTTGATGAAAATATGTAAATATGTGCAGAGTTGTAACTATAAATTTTTATATTCATTTAAAGTTATACAGGCATTGTGTCCTATCAGTTCTGCATAGTTGATTCACTGTTTGAATTTCTCCTTGAGTCTACAAAAGAGGTGAAATAGAAGAAAATAATAATTGGAAGTTGGATGAGCATAAGCCACTCACTCCGTTTCCTTTGGAACCTTTTCACTTACCTTGAAACTCTTACAAGATGGGAATTACACGATAGTGTGGTGTTCATCATGCCACTAGGTGATGTCCTATGGTAGGGCGAGGAGTGAATCCAGGGTTTGGGCAGCTGATTTGAAAGAATGGAGTCAGAGGAAAAATCTCTCTTATCTTTTGAGACTTTCACTGAGGGGCTACATGACTGAATCCATGTAGATGTAACCTGGTGGGACTGAAAGTTGGGCAGCAAGCTGGGAAGCATAGAACATGTGAAGAGTGCTGTCCCAGCAGATGTACTTAAAAGCATCTGGGACTAGTATAGGGGAAAGGTAATTGGGGGAAAGCCTGTAAACCTCAGGTCATGAGCTCATCTATCCCCAATGAACAGAATTAATGTGTTTACATCAGGTACTCATTTGTGCTTAAGTTCTCCTCTTCTTTAAAGTAGGAGCAAAAATAGCCTCCCTTTCTGTTTAGAGGGTTGATAAAAGAATAGTACTCTGTACAGATGAGAGGCAATATTATTACTTTTCATTCTTTCAGTAAACACTTATTGAATGTTCTGTGCCAGGTATTAGGTTCAGTGCTTGGAGCCCAGAGTTGAAGACAGAATCCCTCCATGGGGGTAAGGGCCTGTGTTCTAGTCTGGTTTAGTTAGAGATCTAGTCACAGAAGAAAGCATTGTAATACAATATGGTGACCCATAGAGGACTACAGCAGGTTCTCCTTGTGTTGGATGATGGGGGAAAAGGAAGGATTTCCTGGAGAAGGTGGCTCCTGAACTGAGTCGCAAAGGAATTATCCAGGAAGAAGACGGTGGAAGTACAATGAGCAGATGAATGATGGAGGAGAAAAGCAGTGGGAGGGAATTACAGGCTGGGATGCCAAGTGAAGCATAGGTAGTGGTTAAAGATGGTCAGAAATTGGCTCCAAGTAGAATGGGAGGCAGTAGCTTATCTTCCCTTGTCTGGTGCTTATTTCAGTGTATCTCATTTTAGATAAAGTCTCCATGACAACAGAGTCTGATTTTCTGTGTGTGCATGTTAGATCACAAAATCATAGACACATTCAGCAGTCCCTAGATGTTTTTTCTAGGTGATAAAATCAATCTGTAATGCACATTACAAGACAGAATGTATGGATTCTTCAGTCTAGATTCCTGGAAACACAAGACTTTTTAATACTCCATCATTAAAACATGGAGGTCATGGGAAATGTTTTGACAGTTTGGAAATGTTGGGGAAAGGCAGCAAAAGTCCCTTCCAAGTTTCCTCATTGCTAGTCATAAAGGAAACTGAGCAGCAATATCTAAGCATATTTCACTTTAGAATTTTTAGCGATTTGAATAGGTAAATGTTGCATTTTTTTTTCTCTTGAGAGAAATGACATTTAGCTTAAAAAATAGTTAAATCATAATTTGTAAAATGAGACTCAGTAGCAGCCAGTAGCTCTACTATGCTGGATCGTAAATGCGTGGAACCTCTTTGGGCAAACACGGTTGCCTTTCTGTTAACCAGGTGGAATGACATGGGGAATATCACTCATAACAAGTCAACCATCCTGGTGGAGCTCATCAACAAGGAAGAGACTGCCCTCTTTCACACGGTAAGCAGAGTGGACAGACCGAAGTCTGGGTCAACAAGCAGCTTGCTGTTTGGCTTCTCAGCTTACAATGCCCTTTCTTTGCTCTCTGTATCTTGACAGAATAAATATTCTCTTGGAGAGATGCTTTCTGACACTTGCCCAATGCTATTACTCATTTTAGGATGGTGGTAGGAAAATGCCATGTTCAAAAGACCAGATTTCCAAGCTACCTAGGATTTGGGTTTCTCCCCCTGCTTTATTTGTGATGGATCCACATTGTCTGGCGTGCATTCCTCAGCACTTGAGTTACAGCCTTCTTGGAGTGACACCTGACGATATTACACTGCATTTGCTTTTGCTGGCTGTCCCGAATTTTCTTCCCCCTTATAGCCCAGTCTTAATCTGAAGTAAGCTGAGTGATTGACCTTCTCTTGAGTGCCTCCTCAAAAACCAAGGCTGGTCATGCATCTCTTTGCCTCCAACGTAATGACATTCCATGTTTATTCTATGCTCTGCCTTGATTCAGTTATTTATTTTTAAAGCACTTGGTCTGGAATTATGTAAAGACATGCCAGTTCATCAGTGTAACCCCAGTGTCTTGGATGTAAAGGATTCCTTGGCAGGCAGCGTTTTCTGCCATTCTTGGGTAGACTTTGCGGGAGTGGCAGCTGCTAAAGTTTCCAGCAGGCTGGTTTGCTTGCTGACCCAACATGTTAGTTTATGCTTGAGATGAAGGAAGGGAGGGAAACATTCCTACTGGGAGGAATCTTAGTGGAATGTACATCTAGTCAAACACATGTTTATTTTTTCTGTCTTTTCTTTTCCAAGGATGATATCGAAAATGCCAAGTATATTTCTCGGTTGTTTGCTACACGGCACAAGTTTTACAAACAAAACAAAATCTGCACTGAGTAAGTAAACATTTAATCTACCCTCTCACTCAATGGCTTTGTCAGCTTAAATTCATGTGCTTTAGGGATGCTGATTGCTTTTCCCATTCACTCATTTTCCTTGTTCCTTGTAGAAGCTACGGGAGTAAGGTAAAGCTCTGGGGCAGGAGTGAGAGAACTTTAATGATGAAGACAGTCTAGTGTAGTCCATATGCCCAGAGAGAGAATAATTTGCAAATTGACTACAAATGCTCGACCGCCTGGATGGGTTGGCCCACATTAGAGCCTTTCCAATCCTCAGCTATGGGTTTGGAGGAGCCAAGCGGCTCCCAATTTGCCAGGGTGCCCCTTCGTGTCAGATGTGGAGTGTGTTCAGAAGTGGGTAATAGAGTGACAAGCCAACTTGAAAGAGAAGAAGCTCCTGTCATCCTCAGCCCCGTTTCGCTTACACAGTTGGCAAACCCTGTGTGTGCTCCTGGGTCATGTCATCTGACTGTAAATGAGCGGCCAGGGTAATTAGAGGAAGATTTGGAAGATACCCATAGATGGCACAAATCCGTGTGTATTTTTTTAATTTAATTTGGAAATAAAGATGATCAAGGGGTGTGTGATGAGGGGACTTACATGTGGCCTGACCTCAGATGTAGCATGCTGGGGCTCACTCGGTCGTTGTCTTTATCTTGGTTGCTTTCAAAAGACGTTCCTCAGCAGAATACTTTCAGAGGTTTGGGCGCCCAATGTGTTTAATTTTGTTTCAAAGAGTGTAAGGGTTGTGAATGCAAAAGGAGCACTGCCTTTCCACTCCCACAGTGGACACATCCAGGAGTATGTAGAGTATTGTCCTAGAATGGTTCTGCTGAAGAATGCGGCTGCTTTACAACTGGAGCCCCAGGTCATGGCAGACTTTTTTCTCCACTCCATGGAGGCTCTTTCAAACCAGTCACTGCAATTGGTCACTGTTGGGATCTGAAAGTATACCTGATAGTATTAGGCCTACCAGCAAAGTTGGCAAATGTAAATCAGAGGAAGGACTGATCAGGAAGTAGCAAGTGAAGCAGCCATTATCTTTTTTCTAGATGCAGTCTCTCATGCACCCCCTATCCACCAGTCTTTTGAGCAGATTCCCTAGAGGTCACATCTGTGCATTTCTACTCTGCTGTTGCCTTTGGCTTGTTGGGAATGTCTTTGACGTTAACAAGAATGCTGTAGTTGACTTCTGTGGGGTGAATAAGAAAATTGAGAAGTGGATTTCAGTGTAGTCTTCTAGTTTGACCATATCTCAGCAAATGGCTTTACCATGACATATACGAATATTTTTATTTCTCTTTTATTTCTCAGCACTATGTTAAGGCCTGGGCTTTCTTGCTGGAGTTTTACAAACTGGCATCATCCTAATAGCATTCCTCTCCATGTATGAACAGCAGCATCCTTCTCCAGAGGTCTTTACTCTCTGACTTTGCTAATTTTTCTGCTCCTGTGGGGCCACTGCTTGTCATCTGGAGCTATAGCTCAAAAAAGTGGTGGTTTCTGGGTTTCTTGACATGGGTAGAGGAAATGGGAGGAGTATGTTGAACACAGGCCTGATAATATTGTATTTGGCCAATCATTTAAACAGCCTAACATTAGTACATTGTCTCCATCATTTCATAAAAGAAAATACATTTTATCACCAAAAAGGGAGGAAGGATGAACTTTCAGAATAAGGAGAATCCTTTAAATTAAAGAACTTTAGCTGGACAGAAAACTACATGTCCTGGTTTTTTGATTTTGTTTTTTTAATGATAACACTGAAGTCTAAGAAGTGTTATGACATTTGAGACTCAATACTTGAAGACACCTTAGATTTCAGTTCTCAAGAATTGTTGATATTTGTAGTTCATGTTTATCTGTTTTCGTTTTTTGTTTTAAAAATAAATCTATGTTGGACTGGGCATGGTGGCTCAAGCCTGTAATCCCAGCACTTTAGGAGGTAGAGGCAAGAAGATTGCCTGAGCTCAGGGGTTCGAGACCAGCCTGAGCAACAAGGTGAGACCTGGTCTCTACAATAAATTAAAAAATTGGCCAGGCTCAGTGACTCAGCCTCTAACCCCAGTACTTTGAGAGGCCAAGGCGAGTGGATTGCCTGAGCCTGTGCGTTCTAGACCAACCCAGGCAACTTGGCAAGACCTCATTTCTACAATAAATAAAAAGTAGCTGGGTGTGATAGTGCATGGTTGTAGTTCCCGCTACTTGGAAGGCTGAGGCGGAAGGATCGCCTGAGCCCAGCAGGTCAACACTGGGGTGGTCATGAGCATGCCACTGCACTCTAGCCTGGGCAACGGAGTGAGACTCCCATTAAAAAAAAAATTTAGCTAGGCATGGTGGCATATACCTGTGGTTTCAGCTACTTGGAAGGCTGAGGTAGAAGACCACCTGAGCCCAGTAGTTTGAGGCTGCAGTGGCCGTGAGCGTGCTATTGCACTCTAGCCTGGGTGACAAAGTGAGACTCCAACTCAAAAAAAAGAAAAAAATATCTATGTTGATTCTCAGTTTGGAAAGGATCTGATCAGGTAAATCTTTGTAAAATGTATTATCTTAATAAAAACTTATCTTTATGTTGGCATATTCCAACATTTTATCTATTTTGGATTTTGGATTATAAATTCATATAATAATGATATTTTAGCCTTATTTCCTTCATAATCCTGCTATAGAAATAAACCTCATTCCTTTAATATGGAATACATTGTAAAACTTATTACAAAAGCATTCTGTGTTCCAGACATTTCAAAAATAAAGGGAAAAAAAGGAAATTGAAATTGTTCTTAGCATCATCAAACAGGAATAAGCAATGTCTGTATGTTGATGGAATTATTACCAGTCTTGTCTATTTTCCCCTTCTCTCCCTTCCTTGTCTATCTGATCTTTTTATATCTGATCAATAAACCCTTGTTATTTTTCACCTTTTCATGTAGACAGTCAAATTCTCCACCCCCCATCAGACGCCAGCCCACCTGGAGCCGGTCCTCTCTGGTATGTATAAAATCCTCAGCAATCAAGTGGTCTGACTGTTAAGTGTCCTATATCATTAATTTGAAGGAAGAGGTGAGTAGGACAGCATGACCAGGTACTCAGAGAGGCGACATCCTGCCAAGCAGGTGTAATGCACACCCATTTTGTCCCTCTTGTACCCAACCATGTTCAATCTCTACTCTGCGGGTGGCTCAGGGTTCCCCACTATGAGTGAGTCTTATTCCAGGCCAGTGACACCCTGTTCCTTCAGCATTTACAACCTATGGAGTGTTTTTATCCACTTGATCATCTCTTCTGGTGGTTGCATGAAGACATCTTTAGATATAAGCTTCACAGTTTTTGGGGGTTTTTTTCACTGCCATAGATGGAGCTTAATACCTTAGTCAGAAAATGCTTTTTAAATGACCAAAAATTGAATGAGCCTAATTGATGGTCTCAAGTAGAATATCTGGTTGAGAAATTTGATTGTACATTTTCAAATTTTAAGGCTTTAGTTAGCCAACAAAATTTGAATTGATCTACTTTTTTGCCTTCACTGCTGCTGCTTTTTTTTTAAACTGCTGTCCTCATCAGGCAAACAGAGAACATAATCCTAATTTCAATGCATGTATTCTATCTTAGGCTGTGTTTTATTTTGAGGAATACTCAAAGATAATACGATAGAAGTATGTGATGAATTTGTACATTTTCTGCTTGTTTTAACTCATAATATTTTTTTAATGGAGTCTTGCTCTGTCACCCAGGTTAAAGTGCAATGGCACAATCATGGCTTACTGCACCTCTATCTTCTGGGTTTGGAAGATCCTTCCACCTTAGCCTCCCAAGTAGCTGTAACTACAAGTGTGCGCCACCATGCTCAGCTAATTTTTTTTTATTTTTTGTAAAGACAAGGTCTTGCTATGTTGCCCAGGCTGGTCTAAAATTCCTGGGCTCAAGTGATTCTCCCACCTCTGCCTCCTCAAAGGGCTGAGATAACAGGCATGATCCACTGCACCTAGCCCACAATTCTTTCATTTTAGGTTATGATATTTTACAGAAAATCGAAATAAACATAGGGCCTTTTTATATTTCTAGGTGAGCAGTTCCTTTAAGTTGATAGAATATAATTGATTTTTTTCTTCATATTCAATGTCTACTGCATGTCTTTAATTTGTCTTTTAAAAGAAAAGTTTTGAGGAATATACTTTTTTTCCAGAAAATGCATAGACATGGACTCTTGGAATTCTTAAGTTTAACCATTATATCATCACATCATAATTCCTGAGTGCTTGTGTACATTTATTAATCTCAAAATCATCTACACTAGCTCACATGTGGCCCTTTGCCCAGTAGATCTATGGGGCACCCCTGGAGCAGTAATAGCATGGCACTGGTTGTTCATGGCACTGGTTTCTTTATTCTTCTCTTTTATCAATGTCATTTTTCTTTTCCCTTCTTTGGAGTCCAAGTGTCTTAATTAGTGAGATAATTTTTCATTTATATCCATGAAGCACCATGGGAAGCAAAGTATTTAAGACTGTCTTGTGATCTGATTGTCCTCATTACCCAGAGAAGATGCAGAGGTTTACCTGTTTTATTTGGATAGAGACAGTCTAGGAAGCCTGGTCCAAATCATTGCTTCCCCTTTCCCCCTGCCCTTTAGGTTCAAACCATTTCACCAAGAGTTCCTTGCAATTAGTGAGAATTAAAGCCAACTAACATCACTTGGCTTCCTTGCTGATAACAGGACTTCTAATTGCTGTTTTTCTCTTGCTCTTCTCTGCCTATATTATGGCATCTAATTTGTTTCTGTATTAGCAGGTCTGGCAAGAAATGGAATAATATATTAAAACATAGAAAGAATGAAATAAATAATCCTGCAATGGTGTTTGGAAGATTAGCCACTGTTGTTCTTTGCATGTATGCTATGCCAGTTCAAAGGCAGTCACTTACTGGATTTCTTTGTTTTTTTAATAAAAGCAAGAAAAGTAGTAGACATTTTTGCCTTGCCATGTATTTCTATTTCCATATACAAATCCCTCCTCACTGTTTTGGTTTTTTTTTTTTAACCCTAAGCCTTAAAACCAACTGTTCTATCATGGAAAACTTGACTTGAATCATGTATTGCCAAGAAAGGGGAAAGTATTTTAAAATTGCAACTCAAAAATCAGCCAAAGGGAGATTTGGGAATATTTAGAAGTAATATAGCACCTTTTCTTTGGTATCCCAAACTACTTTGTTAGATTAACTGTTTCAATTTTCATTTCTTCTCTCTTGATTTCTTTTATTTTTGAATCTCTTTCTTACCTTCTTTATTTGTCCTTTTGATGCTCAAGCCTTGTTTGTAGCAGAAAAAATGATAGGTGAGTTATTTACGCAGCTTCCAGCTCTGTCAAGTAATCTTCTTCTCTTGAGGGATGCTGAGAAAGTATGACCCCTGCTGGCTTTGGGTTTCTTGGTTTGATTCCCAGTTTCTTCTCTCTTAAAACAGTAACGTTTAAAATAATAGCTATAGAAATGAAGGTGCTCATCCTGTTTGGTGGCTTACAAATAGAAGAATTTTTTGGTTTCTGCTTTTTTCCACATCAAAATTATTTTTTCAAGCCAACTCTTACCTAGAATCTCAATATATAAGTAAAATGGATAATGCTTGCCAGGCACAGTGGCTCACGCCTCTAATCCCAGCACTTTGGGAGGTGGAGGCAAGAGGATTGTCTGAGCCCAGGGGTTTGAAGTCAGCTTGGGCAACTTGGCAAGACCTCGTCTACACATCACAAAATTAACCGGGTGCCTATGGTTACAGCTACTTGGAAGGCTGAGCTGAAAGGATCACCTGAGCCCAGCAGGTTGAGGCTGCAGTGGCCATAAATGTGCCACTGTACTCCAGCCTGGGCGACTGAGTGAGACTCGAACTCAAAAAAAAAATAATAATAATACTTGAGGTGGGGAGAGGAAGGAGCTTGATATGATTTACAGGAAACAGACCTATTGAGGTTAAATGACTTGCTTGGATCACATTAATGAATAATCATATTTCTTTTGTTGCCTCACCAAATATATAATCCAAGTATTTTTCCTTCTCTAAAAGTGTTACCCACTTTTGTAATGGGAAATTATTTAGGTTGAGCCTAAGTTGCCACCTTTAAGAGACTAATGGAAAAGATTCTCTTTTGGGGGGCTAATGGAAAAGATTGGCATTTGGGGGGTTAATGGAAAAGATTCTCTTTTGGGGGGACTAATGGAAAAGATTGGCATTTGGGGGGTTGGGTAGATTATTGAACTGGGTGGGTTTCCTGCCAGGGTCCTTCCCATATTTGGTTCTGTAAGGGAAAGAGTCAGTAAGTGGTCTTGAGAACCTCACACTTATTGTTGTGAGTCACATTTTAGATATTTATAAAAATTTACCATTGGGCCCAGCTGACCACTCACTGGTCCCTGTTTGAGTTTGATGTGGAGCTGTGAACTAGGGTTGTAGGTGAAGCTTTGCTGAGGTAGAGAAACTTAGAAATAGAATTTTGAATAGAACAAAACAGGTGTCCCCCTTATTCTCATTTCTTAGATGGGTTATAATAATTTACCTTCTCTAAGTTCTTCTTGTGAAAGAAGGCACGGATAACATTGCATATGTATTAAAATATTAGTAAATACAGTAGATGTAAAGCTAGTAGTAGTAAATACAATAGATACATTTAGTCTTCTGATTGTAACCTCTTTCTTTTTTTAAACCACCTTCATTTCTTTCTTGTCATTTGTCTAGCCCCAAACTTAGTGATGAGATGGGGGTATAAATGAGTGGAATTAGGAGTGGGTCACAAGGTTGGCAGGTAGAGCGGCTGCCCAGAACCTTCCTGACTTCTGTGAGCTGGGCTGGCTCTGTGTGAGTCGATGGTCCTTCCTGCCCAGGCATCCCACCTCTGCTGTGTTCTCTGTTTCAGCCCAGGCAGCAGCCGTACATCCTGCCTCCCGTGCATGTCCAGTGTGGTGAGCACTACTCGGAAACACACACCTCCCAAGGTAACTCTGCCTTGCCCTCTTCCCTTCTTAAGACACAAAGCTGAATAACGCTGAGTAGTAAAGAAGACTGTTTCTGTTTTAACTCTGTCATTATCTGAGTGACAGTAGCCAGCAACTTCACTTTGTGAAAGGCCTAGAATATCAGAATATCAGTTACCCATGATAGAAAAATGTGCTCGGTACTGGCTGCTCGGGGAGTTGAGGCCAAGGCAGCCAGCAAGTTCTTTTCTCCTTCCTTTCCTAAGTGAGTTTAGAGAAGAGGGTGTGGCAGCTCAGCCCACCTGAAGGCACTTTACCTACAGTGCTGATAAAAGAAAGCTCACAAAGCCAGTTGATAACAGAGAGCAGGAATATGCAGAGTAACTGGAAAAAAGACACACTCTCAGCCCTTTGTTTTAGCTGTTTTTCTCATCTCTCTCTCCAACCCCTTGAGAAAGTGCACTTACTTGATGGTTCTCAGAGTAAAGAAAATGTTTTATTCCTCTTTTTCTCCCAAAACATACCCAAAGCAAAATGTGTAAAAAAGGCCTATTCTAATAGTAGTGACACTTCTAATGATAATATTTACAGAGCAAATATGGTACTGTTCTAAGTACTTGCTACATATTGTCTCAGTGAATAAACCTATAAGTACTGTTATTGTTTTCATTTTACAGATATAGAAATTAGGGTACAGAGGTTAAAGGTGGAGCTTGGATATGAAAATAAGATTTCTTAATCATTATACTAACTGCATCTCAAAAAAAAAAGATGATAGAAAACCTTGCATGTTGACAATATATTAAATGGATAATTCGTTTTTATGTTGTCATCTCCTGGCTATTTTGGATTCTCTGCAATGTGAAAGTATAAGCATGAAAACTAAGACAATTGAGCAGCCTAGCCAAGTTTTACCCCACTTCCATGAGAAGGCAACAGAACCCATGGGAGGTGGACAAATTACAACACATTCATCTCTGTGTTCTCGTTTTTCTTGCCAGTCTCATCTAATCAGCTCTGTGTCCTGTCCATGCCCTCCTCTTCAGGCAGTTGAACCTTTTAAATCACCTTTTCTATTTTTCACCTTTTCTGACTCTGTCTTCCTCTGCTCATGCTGAAATCTGTAGTGTGAAAATGAATATATTTTGGCCTCAGAAAAGTGTGTTGACAAGAGGTTGTCTTCCTTGGGGCAGGTGTGTGTATGTGTGTCTATGTCTGTGTCTGTGTCTTAAAGGAACATTAGGCAGGTAGAATGGACCTGACTTGAGAAATCTACTTTTTTTTCCTTTGGGTACCTCTTTAAACTATAATTAATTTTTACTTGATTTTACCTCAATTATGAAACCAGATCTGGAGGAGGATTTTAGGAGCAGCTAAAAAGAACTCTTTTTTTTTTTTAAGTTGGCTTCTCACTCTGTCTCCCAGACTGGAGTGCAGTGGCTGCTCCCGGCCACTATAGCCTCGACCTGCTGGGCTCTGGCAATCCTTCCGCCTCAGCCTTCCAAGTAGCTGGAACTACAGACGTGTGCTACCACGCCGGCTAATTTGTTTTTTTTATGTTGTAGAGATGAGGTCTCGCCAAGTTGCCTAGGCGGGTCTCGAACCCTCTGGCTCAGGCAATCCACTCACCTCAGCCTCCCAAAGCGCGGGATTATAGGCCGAGCCACCGCCCGGCTTAAAAAGAACTCTTGATATTAGTTGTGCCCTTCATTGGTTGCTGTTCAAAATGAGCTAGCTGTGCTGATCCCTGCTACATTATTTCTCTTCTTTATGAAGGCTCAGCAGTCCCTTGGGTAAAGAGACCTTTTTCATCGTCATCAGGAAGAACATTTCCAAGCACTTAGTAATTGAAATCTCTCACCCTATTAAAGTTCTTGATTTCCTGGTCCAGATAGCCAGTCCTGTTGCTAAACTCTGCACAGGAGGACAGGTCTACCCAACTCGAGGGCCGTTGTTGGTGCCTGATTTCAAAGTTCATGACAAAATTGAGAACTTTAACCCAGAAGACACTGATTTCATATGGGCATACCTTTCTTTGTTTAGGTTCACTTTCTCTTTTCAGTATACTCTAAGGCTTTTCTGTATGTATGCACATCATCCAAGGATAGTATCAGCTTTTCTGTGGAACATGTGGGTGGGGGCCGTGGGATTTCCCTTTAAATGACTTATTTAAATTCAGTGTCACCTCATGAGTATGAGGATGAACTATGTTGTGGCAGGATAGCTTGGAGGTTCACATGCCTTTGTTTGACTTCTTGTAGACAGCATTTTCCATGGAAACGAAGAAGCCTTTTATTGCAACTCTCACAACAGCTTGGACTTAAACTACTTAAATGGCACCGTCACCAATGGCAGCGTGTGTAGCGTTCACAGTGTCAACTCCCTCAGCTGCTCACAGAGTTTCATCCAGGCCTCCCCGGTATCCTCCAACCTCAGTATCCCAGGGAGTGACATCATGCGGGCTGACTATATCCCTAGCCACCGTCACAGCGCCATCATTGTGCCCTCTTACAGGCCGACCCCCGATTATGAGACAGTCATGCGGCAAATGAAAAGGGGGATAATGCACGCGGACAGCCAGAGCCAGTCTCTGAGAAATCTCAACATCATCAACACGCATGCCTACAACCAGCCAGAGAATCTGGTGTACAGCCAACCAGAGATGCGGGAGAGACACCCCTACACTGCTCCCTATGGGCCCCAGGGGGGCTATAGCAACAAACTGGTCAGTCCATCTGACCCGATGAACCCGAAGAATAACGTGGTGCCCAGCAAGCCAGGGGCAAGTGCCATCTCACACACGGTGAGCACCCCGGAGTTGGCCAACATGCAGCTGCAAGGCACCCAGAACTACAGCGCGGCCCATATGCTCAAGAACTATCTCTTCAGGCCTCCGCCCCCCTACCCACGGCCACGCCCTGCCACCAGCACCCCCGACCTCGCCAGCCATCGCCACAGGTACGTCAGCGGCAGTAGCCCGGACCTGGTGACCCGGAAGGTGCAGCTCTCGGTGAAGACCTTCCAGGAGGACAGCTCTCCAGTGGTGCACCAGTCTCTCCAGGAGGTGAGCGAGCCCCTCACGGCCACCAAGCACCACGGCACGGTGAACAAGCGCCACAGCCTGGAGGTGATGAACAGCATGGTGCGAGGAATGGAGGCCATGACGCTCCAGTCGCTCCACCTCCCCATGGCTCGCCGCAGCACCTTCCGGGAGCAGGGCCCGCCAGAGGGGGCGCCGGGCAGCCACGAGGTTCCCCAGCTTCCTCAGTATCACCACAAGAAGACTTTCTCCGATGCCACCATGCTGATCCACAGCAGTGAGAGCGAGGAGGAGGAGGAGGCTCCAGAGTCGGTACCCCAGATCCCCGTGCTCCGGGAGAAGATGGAGTACAGCGCCCAGCTGCAGGCAGCCCTGGCCCGCATTCCCAACAAGCCCCCGCCCGAGTACCCCGGGCCCAGGAAGAGTGTGAGCAACGGGGCGCTGAGGCAGGAGCAGGCCGGCCTTCCTCCTGCTGTGGCCAGAGCCAGGGTGCTGAGGCATGGGCCGGCCAAGGCCATCAGCGTGTCCCGAGCCGACCCTCAGGCGGTCAACGGGGCCTCTCTCGGCCCATCCATCTCCGAGCCCGACCTGACCAGCGTGAAGGAACGGGTCAAGAAAGAGCCTGTGAAGGAGAGACCCGTGTCCGAGATGTTCTCCCTGGAGGACAGCATTATAGAGAGGGAGATGATGATCAGGGTGAGTGTCCTCCTCTCCCAGGGCGTTTGCTAGTGTGGGGGCAGACAGACGTGCTTGAGGCACCGAGGAAGGGGTGAGGTTTATTCAGGCAATGGGGCTGGTATCACTGGCCGTTTAAACAGATAGTATTTTATTTCACTGCACATGGAGTTTTTGCCCTTTCGAATAACCTTCCATTCCCATTTATAGTTTCTAACAGATATGCTTGGTACGTTATTGAAGTCAGTGTCTCCACCAGCATTTTGCTGTTTATTTAAGGCTCAGAATTTCTGTTATATGAGTTGCTGAAAGTTCGCCTTTCTATATCTCTGGGTGTTTTGTTTTCTTAATGGAAAGTGTTCCCCCTCCCCAGTTAGATATTCAAAGAGCAACATCCCTACACAGCTTCCTGTATAGATCTGTATGTCAGGAGAGCTCGCCAAACTATTGTCTGGACTGTGATACCTCTAGTTTACTTTCAGGTTTTTTTTCAATAGATGTTCAACACAAATATAGTAAAATGATAATAATCAGATATATAACTCAGGTTTACCATTGAGCTTCAATTTCTTATTGAACTCATTCTGTAAAAAATTCACATACATGTGTGTGAACACATACATACATATACATACTTATTACATATGAAGATACATCCTGGTATTAGATACTGAGGAAACCTTCAGAATAATATGTAGGAGCCAGTGGCAGTGTGATACACCTGTAGTCCCAACTACTCAGGAGGCTGAGGATCCTTTGAGGCCAGGGGTTTGAGGCTGTGGTGTGCCATGATTGTGCCTGTGAGTAACCACTGCACTCCAGCCTGGTCAACATAATGAGATCCTATCTCTTAAAAAAAATGTACGATCTGGGATGTTGGTTATATTGTCAGAACCTAGGACAGGTAACAGATAGATATGTAGAACAACAAAGTGCATCTGTCTTTTATAAATGAGAAGATGGTTATAGTTACTACTTTTAAAAATCTTCATTGGTGCTTGTCCTGGAAACTTTCATTTCCTTAAAAAATTATTTAGTTGCAACTAATCAAACCCAGATTGACTTATTTCCATTTACCACAACTGCACCGTAAGGTTTTAGAAACTCCAGAGCTTGTAATTAAAATTTGCTTTAAGCCGGGCTCGGTGGCTCAGCCTGTAATCCCGTGTCTTTGGGAGGCTGAGGTGAGTGGATTGCCTGAGCCCGCGGGTTCGAGACCCGCCTGGGCAGGTGAGACCTCATCTCTACAATAAATCAAAAAATCAGCCGGACGTGGTAGTGCGTGCCTGTAATTCCAGCAACTTGGAAGGCTGAGGCGGAAGGATCACCGGAGCCCAGCAGGTCAAGGCTGCGGTGGCCGGGAGCGGCCGCTGCACTCCAGTCTGGGCGACAGAGTGAGATTCCAACTCAAAAAAATTAAATTAAATTAAATTTTAAAAACTTGCTTTAATTGAGTTCATTAGACTCTCTTTATTTATAGGTCTTCCTAACCCATCCTTGGGAATCAACATGAAAAGAACAATCAAGAGCCAAGATTTTATTTTATTTTATTATTTTTTTTTTATATTTTGAGTTGGAATCTCACTCCGTTGCCCAGACTGGAGTGCAGTAGCACACTTCCGGCCACCGCAACCTCGACCTCCTGGGCTCCGATGATCCATCCGCCTCAGCCTTCAGTAGCCGGAACTACAGGCGCGTGCTACCACGCCCGGCTAATTTTTTGTTTTATTGTAGAGATGAGGTCTTGCCAAATTGCCCGGGCAGGTCTTGAACCCGCAGGCTCAGGCAATACACTCACCTCAGCCTCCCAAAGTGCTGGGATTACAGGCTGAACCACCAAGCCCAGCCCAGAGCCAAGATTTTAAGGAAGCCAAGTTCCTAGATTCAGGAGTTTAATCTGTAGCAACTTTGTTACTTTTGAAAAATCTTAACATTCTCCCCCTCACATTTTTTGCCATAGTAGAGTAGTGCTACGAATTTTTAATACAGACATGACTTTTTCCAGTTTTTGCAAATCTAGAGGGAAGTAGTAGAAGATATGCCTGTGCCTCTAGCAAAGAAAACCTTTGACTGAGAATGGAGGGAAGTGCATGAGTGGGTGCTGCTGAGGAGAGAGCTTTCTCAGCATAGGACAAAGTAACTCATTGGTAGAAAGGGATTTTTCAATGCTTTTGGCCCTAGGCCCCTTTAAAGTAATATTGGCATCAAGAACCTGTCCGTCTAAACAGTGGACCTCAAGCTATTTCCTCTGACAATTCGATTTTTTGCTGTTGTCCACATGGCCCTATAATCTCAATAGGATCATCTTCATCTTCTTCTCTTGTTACGTATACTTTAACAAGTAGACTATATCCAAAATTGTGGCCCTGATCTCCCACGTAGAATGCTCTGCGTTATCAAAGAAACGGTGTTTTTCACTACATTTTTTTCCTCCATGTGCTATTCCACTCCGATCATGTGAATAATAGTGACTAGCAAATTTTATTCACTGACTTTTAATTCAAGAAAATAAATATCCCATTCTTACTTCATTTTGCCCGTTTTTTTGTTTGTTTGTTTGTTTTGTTTTGTTTTTTCCAAATTGCATACACTCAAGCATCCAGCAGACCTTGGAGGTGGATTTGGAGGTTCTTTAATGAGTCGGGAGGCCAGGCAAAATCGTTACAGTGCCGGCGTCTCTGATCTCAAGATGAGTCTCTATCTCTTTCTCTTTTCTTTTTTTTTTTTAAATGCAGAAACTCCTCTCATGGCTGAAACAGTATCCCCACATGTCAGATAGTTCTCTACCTTCCTCTCTAAGGGCAGCTTTTGCTGGCTTGTTGGGCATGGGTATGTGGGGGTAAGGGATGAGGAGTGCATCCTAGGGCCTTCTTGATAAGAAAACAATGAGAAACTTGTAGCAAATGAAAACGGGTAGAGGGGGTTGTAGGTATGGTGAGAATTTGCCCTCTGGGGACTCCATAATTCTGGAGCTGCTTGTCTATTTGATGGGTGATTCAAGCCTGCTGCCTCTGTGGCTCCTTCTTCCAGTACCTACTGTTTGTAGCCCCAAAACCTGCAGTCAGATGCAGTGAGGAGAAAAAGCCAGATTAGATCTTGAGTTGTTTGTTTTATATCTCTGATACAAGCTGATAAAATGTGTAAGAAAGAGCTAAGAGACATGGTTTGATTTATCACCAGAGTTTCAGTGTTCACTAGGTGGTAATAATCCTTTCTTAAGGAAGACTAGTTACTTTGTGTTCAAGGTCCAGATAGGGAAACATAGGGAGGAAAACAGAAAGACAGTCAAGAAGCTCTGAACCAATTTTCCAGAATTATTGCTTTCTCAAAACTTTGGAGAGGAGTGCAATAGTCCCAACTGAAAGAGGTGACAAGAAAGAAAATTCTTTCATAAAAACTACTTGCAAACCAGCAAAGACCTAAAAACTTAAATCCCAAACTCTCCCTCCTGGGGTACCTGGAATTGAGAAACTAAGCCCATTCTTTTTTTTTTTTTTTTTTGAGTTGGAGTCTCACTCTGTCGCCTAGACTGGAGTGCAGTGACACACTCACGACCACCACAGCCTCGACCTGCTGAACTCCGGCGATCGGCCTTTCGAGTAGCTGGAACTATAGGGGCGTGCTGTCAAGAGCCATTCTTTAGAATACTATACCTTTAATCTGAAAGGTCCTTTTCTCACTTTCTTAGCGTTAATCTGGGAGATGGTTCTTTGATTTACCCGGTGGGTTGGCCCTGTCACTGGAACAAGCATTCTGTTGGCAGTGTCACTCACACGGGCTCCCTTCTGATGGTGGGTGACATTGTGGAACCGATGAGACACACGGAGAGAGTAATGCAGTCCCCTTCACCCACAGTTAGAATAATCCATTCACTCTGGTGACAGCTCCATCAATACATCTTCCTGGGAAGCAAATGTGTAAAGCATAGAATAAGGGGAAAAGTCTCTAAAGGGTTGAAACGAAACCAAGAATGAGATGACCCCTTCCTCTATCATGGTCTAATGAATGCGCAATTGGTTGCACTTCATTGTGGACCAAAATCCTAAAACTCTGTAAAACTCATCTGTTTCTGTGCTTTATGAAGTTCCTCTGCTCTTCCCTTAATGTCTAAGACAAAATTATTTTTAGGAAAGGCTTTTTGTTGCTTGCCTAAAGTGAGTAAAGAGAGATTTTTTTTTCCCGTACCTCTTGTCAGTTTCAGAGACATGAGAAAGCGCAGGAATCTCCTAACAACTGACCCTAACTGATCCAGTTTCAGAGTAGAAGTTCAAATGGAAAGGATGGAAATCAAAAAGACACAAACTAGAGCCACCAAGTGTAAACATCAAAATCTTTCCCTAAGTGCTCTGCTCAGCCCGCACATCTGCATTCCTCTATAACTTGGTGGCATCAGTGAGGTCCCACCACAGACTTTGTGAGCCACTGCATCCATTTTTGTGGGCCCCCAGATGAAGCATAGTGAGTTCACTAAACCACATCAGCTCTTATCTGGGGAAGATATCATCATCAGGTACCCCAAAACCAGAGGTTCAATGTGGGATAACATCCTGAGCGTTATATCCTTAAGGCTGCACATCTAGCAAGATTTTTCTCTACAGTCGTGTGTGCCTGTATCTCTTGGTCAACAACACAGCAAACTGTTTTACAGGTTTTGCCCCATTCCATCTGTGCAAAGGCCCATCACGGTAGATGATTGAATTAGATGATTCATGTGACTCTTGTCTCTTTTCCTTGTCCTGTCTTCCTTCACCCCTTATCTTTCTGAAGTGTATTTATTGCACATACCCTGTTTGTGTGTATGTGAGCCCTATGGCAGGGTGTGTCTGTAAGGAGTCTTTTATTTATTTGTCTACCTGGCTAATGAATTAATTAATTAAAAATAAAAGCTCAAGAGTCCTGTAGGAACGAGTTTCTGCGGGCATAGTAGGAATAATGGAAAGGCTGTGTTTGAATTCGCCCTACTCATGGTGATTGTCTGCATTCCTTGGCTGGGGAGCTACAGATTTGGGGAGATTAAAACACATTCCAACATTCTACTGGTATTAGAAACAATGAGAACATGCCTTTTCTTGCCACAAGAATCTAGAAAAGCAGAAGATGGCAGGCCTGGAGGCACAGAAGAGGCCGCTGATGTTGGCAGCGCTGAACGGGCTCTCAGTGGCTCGAGTCACAGGGCGGGAGGAGAGTCGAGTTGATGCCACCAGAGTTCCCATGGACGAGAGGGTAAGTGCTATGTTCGTCAAATGTGATTCATTTTCTGTGGTCTTAGGACCTCACAACATCCTCCTTGCCCAAGCATGCCAGCACTAAAATGTGTTTGATGCATTAATTCTTCAATTTGAGATTAGAAGATTGAGCATAACTGTGTTGCATTAACTCAGGCCTTTCCACCATCTGATGTTTCTTCTTTCCAGTCTCCCTGCTGTGTCAGGTTGGCAGGTTGATGCTTACCTAAAACCACCAGCCCCGAACAACCTGTATGACCTGATCAAGTCACTTAATTTCTTCTTTTTTTGAGTTGGAATCTCACTCTGTCACCCAGGCAGGAGTGCAGTGGCATGCTCATGGTCACCCCAGCATCGACCTGCTGGTCTCAGGCGATCATTCCGTCTCAGCCTTCCAAGTAGCTGGAACTACAAGAGTGCACTACCACACCCGGCTAATTTTTTGAGTTTTTGTAGAGATGAGGTCTTGCCAAATTGCCCAGGCTGTTCTCAAACCCATGGCCTCAGACAATCCCCTCACCTCAGCATCCCAAAGTGCTGGGATTATAGGCTTGAGCCACTGCACCTGGGCACGTCACTGAATTTCTTTGGACCTATTTTTAAAATGTGGAAGTTGAACAATTGCTATAGCTCTCAATGTCTGATTTTTTAAAAATGATTCCTGTTTCTTAGGAAGTAATCATTTTACCCATGCATTTATAGAGTTTTTAAAATATGCTGTCCCCTTATATGGCTATAAAATGTAGCTGATTTTTAGTTGTTAGGAAAAAGCATTATGAGGACATTGGCTTTGTTTATTTACATTTATTTTTTATATTTTTTATTTTAACACTCCCAGATCATATACTGAAGAATTTTGGTTCGAAAAGCAGAAAGTAGTTGCATGGTAGTATTGTAAAGGTGAAGAAGTTCCTTTAGTACCCGAAGTTGCTGTCAGAAGGTTAAGAAACAGGTTGTATAAATTTAATAGAGTGCTAATAACATCAGGGTATTAGACTTCTGCCAGTATGTATCTAGAATTAGAATGTATTTAGAGCCAGAAGGAACTTTAGAAGGATTCTTTAATTCAATTAATATTATATTAGTAGTTTGGCCAAGGAGTGGGGAAAAAAGAGGGGGATTTAATCCTTGACAGTATAGAACTGTGGAACAAGAATCTAGAATCTAAAAATAGCTTAGTAGAAGCAGCTCTGTAAATGGAGAAAAGGATGTCTGAATAATTAAGATTCACAATCTCCTTTTCCTTAGGACTTTAAACAGAGATATCGATAGCAGAAATATTGATTTTTTTTCAATTTCAGCACTTGCCAGTCCTTGCAGATTCATTCTACTTACGGTATGAGTGAGAAGGGAAATGGCTAGTGAACAAGAGAAACTAACAACGTGGTTAATAATGAAACCAAGCAATCAAGTATTAGTTGTGCATCTTGAAATCCCTTGTTAACACTATCACTGTCAGTATGTACAGAAATTTGTTTGTTTATTGGAGTTCTGGAGTAAGATAATTGAGAGAGCTGAAGATCCATTTCTGTTGCAGTTCAGAACCCTGAAGAAGAAGCTAGAAGAGGGAATGGTATTCACAGAATATGAGCAAATTCCAAAGAAGAAGGCAAATGGCATTTTCAGCACAGCAGCTCTGCCAGAAAATGCTGAACGCAGTCGAATCCGTGAAGTTGTCCCCTATGAGGAGAATCGTGTAGAGCTGATACCAACCAAAGAAAATAACACAGGATACATTAACGCCTCCCATATCAAGGTAGGAAGACAGACGTATGGCAAGTTTTGTTAATGATTGTTGAGTTAAGGGTAAAAATACAGGGAAAAAATGTATGGGCTGCAACTGTGCATTTTGGCATGTCCCCAGACCCTTAGGGAGTGTTTTTGAACTCCTATGCTTTTCTTAGTCAAGTGGAAGGGCATGTCTGTCACACTGCAGAGAGAAGGAAGTCTAGCAGCCTGAGGAAAAACCTTGGGTCAGCAATTTCTGAAGCTTGCTTATTACAGAGGCTTTAACTTTGTCTTCTCTCTGAGAGCTGTAACTCTCCCCAGGCTCACAGGAAAAAATTGAAGATTGTTCTTTTCAGTTTGTAATCAGCAGATGATGGAGACTTTGGAAGCTACAGTATTGTAATTACTGTCACTGAATTGTTTTCATGTTCAATAGCAACAGAAACTATCATTTCTCCCTTGTAAAGCTGCAGGCTATGCATTTTACTGCCAGAGCCCCAATTTGCATGGTATATAGAAGAGTGGAGTAATTTATACCTAAACTATAAAAGTGTAATTAATATTGAATTTTGCAAGATTTGCCCTGTTTGTTAGTGAATTTGTGTCATTACATTTTTGTTAATATTTAAAATACTTCAATTCATCATATCTCAGTGTTTCATAGTCAGCTCTACCCCGGTTAAAATTTGGAGTTATGGATACATGTGTACATATAGTTAAGTATTTCCTAAAGTGCTTACTCAGATCATACTTGTTTAGAATGTCACCATTTGCTCTGAACTCTGAAGTGGGAGGATTTGTTCATATATTAATATTAAAGCAGTTATTATAGGAAGTTTTTAAGTAATACAAGATTCACATTAATAGTCTATTATGATCAGTAGCCTCTAGAAACCTGATTCCAGCCTTGTGAATTTTATTTCCTTTCCTCATTGGGCTTTGCATCTGTAGCAGAATTATAAGCAGATTTCTTTGAGCCTCTAAAGTATAGTTTGGTGTATTGGTTATAACTAGTTTTGATACAGAAAATGAAAAGTATTCCATGGTTACATATAGTGATTTTGTGCACTGAGCATAGATAACCACATATATAAATAATTAGAAAATATATATATGTGGTTATCTATGCTCTGTTCAGTGGCTCAAGCCCATAATCCCAGCACTTTAGGAGGCTGAGGCAAGAGGATTGCCTGAGCCCAGGGGTTCGAGACCAGCCTGGGCAACTTGGCATGACCTCATCTCTACAATAAATACAAAAATTAACCGGGTGTGGTAGCGCATGCTTGTAGTTCCAACTACTTGGAAGGCTGAGGTGGAAGGATCACCTGAACCCAGCAGGTCAATGCTGGGGTGGCTGTGAGCGTGCCACTGCACTCCAGCCTGGGTGACAGAGTTGAGACTCCGACTCAAAAAAGAAAAAGAAAAAAAAGAAAATATGAAAGAGCAACAATCATAGATTATATTGCTATAAAACATGAACATGTTCATGAAACATGAGCCCCAGGAAACTCCTAACTGGTGATGGTGAGTTTCATGGGCTTAGATGAGATTTTGAAATAATGACCAAAGTAATGCCCTCAAAGATGCAGATCACACAGCTGCTTCTTGATAGAGTGTCTGAAAATCTTACATAGCAATATTATGCTACCTTCTTTTGGCCAAATCTCTTCCATCATTTTCCATCTGCTCTCTGGAAAAAGCTGTCACTCTGCATAAACTGTGCCCACTGGGTACTGTTAGCCAGGAAACATTCCCTTCCTCAGTATTCTCTGAGGTCTACATTTCATCTTGTGGATCTGGGTTAGACATGGGTGCATTTTATAGACCCATAGAGCTTGCAAGAGCTTGCCTTGTGTTTTTGGAATAGAGATGTATATTTTGCCAATGTTTTCCCTCCTGGGTTCCAAGCAACCGTTAACACAGGACAGAGATTTATTTGCTCCAGAGGTGGATTCACATCTGTGAAATCTACCTCAGTAGCACTGGTGGTTGTGTTTTTAGTGCAGTTTTTAATACTCTCCTGTCAATACTTGGAATATGCTGAAAGGCCCCAGGCAGCAGCATTCTCTGGAAGTATTTATGGTTCCTATATGTTGGGTGCCAGCGAGGCTAATGTTTAAAATCACAATTCCACAGATAAACCAAACTCCTAGCCAGCAAATATATGAATGTTATCACCCACCAGTACTTGGAAAATGGATTTTTCTTGCCAGCTTTGACCTAAACATGTCTTGTGTAATGAGACAATAACTAACATTGTTTTTGTTTGACTCAAGTTAGTACATAGTTTCATAAAATAAATGAGAGAAAAAGTTTCAAACAATGATCACTTCATTGCTTCTAGAACTCTCTGGAGCTCTCCACTGCATGGATGTGTAAGGGGCCTCACTTTGCAATATCCAGGTACAGGAATGGAAGAGACAACAGAAGGAATTCCTCCAAAGGCCACCATTTTACCTTGATAACATAACCTTTAACACTTTGAGTACAACTTTGTATTTATGATTCTCTGCAGATGGTATTTATAGCTGCAGAATTATCCTCCCACAATCATCCTGTGCTCCACAGGGTAATAATTTTTATTATCCAAAAATCACCTCACGACTCTAATTAAACTGGATGCTTTCGTTGGCACAAGGTGAAGCTATTGATAAAATATTATGTACTATTGAAAGTGCCTTTACAACATTTCCACCATACATGGCACCACAGAGCAGCAGTGACAACAGAGGTTGATGACATATTTTATATCAGGTCAACAGGAGAAAGATATTGTTCCCAAAGGGATGATATTCCATGGTAGATTTTTTTTGTTGTTCAGGAAAATGCCATGGAGCAATGTTTTTCAAACGGAATCACAACACAGTGACGGAGTGTGAAATCAGTTGTGTTCATGGCCAGTTGTGGGGGTGTGTGTGTGTGTGTGGGGGGGGGGGGGGGTAATGAAATTGGCTAGAATAGAGAAAGGAATGGAAATTATCAGAGTACCTTGTACATAGTAAGCATAACTTATTTCTTTAACATAAATCCTAAGCTATACAGTACATATTCATATAATAGTGTGTGTACATCTAATGTGTATACACACACAGATATGGTTGTATGTGTCTATAAATGTTTTTCGTGTGCACTGGGTTACATAGACTGTGAGTTGCAGAAAAAAAGATTAAACAAATATTTTAATAGGCTTGAGTGGCAAAAAGTGTTGTTATGTGAGAATGTGTCATTAGCCATCTATGGCATCAGGGTTTTTGTTAATCGCACTAACCCATTTGTCCCAAAAAATATTATCCAAGGTTTTAAGGTAGATACAGATGGACATGTGGTCAGCAGGTAATTCTGTCCCGGATGTTCATTGACCGATACTTTCCTTGGTTTCCAGGTGATGGTTGGTGGGGCAGAATGGCACTACATTGCCACCCAGGGGCCCCTACCACACACATGCCACGACTTCTGGCAGATGGTGTGGGAGCAGGGCGTGAATGTGATTGCCATGGTCACCGCAGAGGAGGTAAGAGGCCTGACCCTTTCAGCGTCCTCCCTAGGAGAGGGAGTGACCAGAAGATGGACTTTGTGCTGGTGACTTTGCTACCCCACCCTCCCTCCTGCAGTACTGCTTCTCTGCAAATCCTTTTCTCTTAGACATGCGTCTGTTTTCTCTTATTACTTCCAGAGAGAGTTGTTTTCCTCCAGAGATGATTTGTTGTTGTGACTTTTTCTCCTCTCGTTTTCATCTGGCTTTTCATTCTTTTCCTTGGATTGCCGCGCACTAAAATGGAAACAAAGCAACACAAAACCCTAAACAACCAAACTTCCGTTCAACCAGCTGACTTTGTGTGCCAGACAAAACAGTGATCTTTCCACTGGAATTTGAGAACCTCAGACTGCTCTGAGCAAGTCAACATGGATCCCTAACCCCGAGCACCCCAGCTCCACATGCCACCATGCTTATCACCTGAAAAGAGACCAGAAGCTGTTGTTCCTGGAGAGGCCTCCATTCTTTGGGGAAAGAAAAAAATATCTTTTTCCTCTTTTGCCAAGCCAAACACGGTTTTTCTGTTGTAACTAGAGAACTCTGTGTGGTGTTATAAAAACTGACATACACCACCAGTCGATCCAGTCGGCTTTGAGCTTGCTGCCTTTGGGGAAAGAAGTGTTGTGTTTCTCCTCTTGTCAAACTCTCAAAATTTTTTTTAACCACCTCATTTTCTTTTTTTCATTAAATTCCAACATATGTTTTGAAGTCATTTAAGGAACTAGTTTCATGTGTTTTTACCAATATCCATAGTATTGCAATGCCTCTCT
This sequence comes from Carlito syrichta, assembly GCF_000164805.1. Classification (NCBI taxonomy): domain Eukaryota; kingdom Metazoa; phylum Chordata; class Mammalia; order Primates; family Tarsiidae; genus Carlito; species Carlito syrichta. Next base: position 650,983 of record NW_007256989.1, on the reverse strand, counting down.
CCTAGCTGTGTTGAAGGAGTCAGAAACAGAAAGAACTGGGGGAAGAGAGTCATATTCCCTTCATTGACTGTTCTAAGCAGTTGCTTTCCAGAACAGTCTGTTAGAAGATAATGGGGAAAGGGTCTTCAAGCTCTTTAAAGCCAATTGTACTCCTCTGGGCTGACCTTCTGTTTGACCTTTCCACAAAGAGAACGAATCCTCCGTAAAGCCTCCAGGGTGGATTTATCACCTTATTGAATCACATCATTGCAAGGGATTCATTCAATTAAACACAGTGTACCATCTGTGCTGACCTCAGGGGCACGTGGTAAACAAGACATGGCACCATCCCTGTCCCCATGGAGCTTATGTCTTAGCGAGAAGGACAGTAAAAAGTGAACAAATAAAGGAATTTCAGACAGTAGGAAATGCCATGGAGAAAACAGAATAAGGTGCTGGGAAAGAGAGTGACTGGGGGCTACTTTAGATTAGGTGAACAGACAAGGCCTCTCTGAGGAGGTGGCTTTTGAGGCGAGACCTGAGTGACAAGAAGGGGCCAGCCCTGTCAAGACAAAGTAGTCTAGTGATCTGTGGGACAGTCAGGGACTTGTAGTCTTTTAAAACCCACAACTGATTTAGACACTCAGCAGAATTGTAAATTGAAGGTAAATCTATTTTCACAAGATTGGTAAATAAAGGAGGAAACTGTGCTTCACACTTAAGAGGACTCCATGAAACCAAATGAAGCTGGGCGAGGTTTTTGTATTCCCCAAAGATGCATTGCTTTCCTCTTGGGCTGACCATTAGAGTTTCTCTAAGCAGCCATCAGGGTTCCCAGAGCCCGTCCCCAACACCACAGCCTCTGTTCGCTCAGAGGCTACCTACTCCCTGCCCTGAATCTCCTCAGCTACCACCCCTCCAACTCCACCCCTACTCCAGGGATTTCAAAACTGTACTGGAGTTAAACATAGACCTCTTGCTCGTGACCTAGAATGATTGCTGGAATCTGTTGCTCCCTTGCTTGAGGCCTTTGGGTGGATGGCTTTCCATTGTCCATGGAGTGAAGTCCAAACTCCCTGCCATGCACTGTGCAGCCTTTCTGACCTCCTTTCCTACCTCCTGCTCCTTCACCTGCCTCATTTTTTAGCAGCTCTGAAGATCTTTGTTTCTTGAACGCACAGAATTTGTTCTGCCTCTGGACTTCGGTCTTCTGTCTAATATTAAACTGCACCTTAGTTGTGAATCTTTTAAATTGTGAATATTTTAAATTGATAGAGTTATTGTAAATCTTACTCTTGGTCTTAACTAAAATGTATAGGCTCTGCTGTGATAGACACTGCACAGTGCTACCAAGTTAGTGATTTAGAAGCTATTTTCTTCTATCTTTACATTTTAGGATTAAGAGAATGAGAGCTTCCCCTGACTTATTTCCAGTTTTGCTTTTGTGTGTGATTTAGGAGGGCGGACGAACCAAAAGCCATCGATATTGGCCCAAACTGGGTTCCAAGCACAGCTCAGCCACCTATGGCAAGTTCAAGGTCACCACAAAGTTCCGAACAGATTCTGGTTGTTATGCAACCACAGGCTTGAAGGTCAAGCACCTTTTGTCTGGGCAAGAAAGGACGGTGTGGCATTTGCAATATACTGACTGGCCGGATCATGGCTGCCCAGAGGACGTCCAAGGATTTTTGTGTAAGTTTTTTCTTTCTAGTCTGTGTTTTACCAGCCTGGATTTTAGCAATTGCATCAGTGTTCTGTCAGTTGGAGGTGAAATGGAAAGGATGCTTTCTCTTAAGTGACAAAAGTATTAAAACATGAAAGTATATGTCGCTTTATTACTATGTAGAAGAAAGAATAATAATACATGTCACTTATTATATTCTGTTTACCTCTTATGCATATTAGCTAAGACTGTGATAAACTGATTGGTTCTACCTCGATATAGACCCTTAGCTACTCATTCAGTCAGTAACTAATCTGACATGTGCCACAACAGAAATGAACCTTGAAGACATAATGCTAAGTGAAATGAGCCAATCACAAAAGGACAAATATTGTATAATTTCACTTATATGAGATACCTAAAATAGGCAAATTCATAGAGACAGAAAGTAGATGAGAGCTTACCAGGGGCTGAGTGAAAGAGGATTAGAGAAGTAATGGGTGCGGTGTTTCTGGAGCAGTGAAAAGTTCTGGACATGGATGGTGGTGGTAGTTGCACAGCACTGTGAATATACTTAATGCCACTGAACTGACACTTATAAATGGTTAAAATTGTAAATTGTACATCATGTGTATTTTAACACATTAAAAAAGAGAAATAAAATGTAAAAATAAATAACTTTTTTTAATTTCTCATGAAGGTTTGCATTTCACAAGCCCTGTATTTCCCTATAGAGTAAATCTCAGTACAAAGAATTACTAAAATCAGTTTGTAGATTTTAAAACTGAAATATGCTCAAAAGACTAATTCATTAATTTACATATGTATTTTTTTATTTGTGATACGGTTATTTTAGATACGAATTCACCAGATTATATGCAGTATTTTATTTGAAAGGCCAAAAACCGGGTGTGTGCTCACTATGTGCCAGATATTGGATCAGGCTCTGAGAACACAGAGATGAAACTGACTTCACACTCTTAGCTTTAATGATATTCACAGTCTAATGGGAAAGACATGAGATCTGATCTTGTGTTCTGCTTTTCAGTGGTGGCTGCTCCCGCTTCTGTCCACATGCTTGCCTGTCATGTGCTTGTGGAGAAACCCCATTCCTTACTTATTCAACTAGGAAGGAGCCCCCAGTCTCCCTGCAGACTTGACACTTGCTCTGTGACTGACTCTCCAGCTAGGGGAAGACCTGTGATCACCATGAAGGGTCCATCATCTAGATGTTGGATCATGTCAAAACCTTGATTTTATTTTGATATTCATTTAAAATGGGAGGTGCAGGCAGGGGAGAAGGAGAGGAATACAGAGAGAAAGGAAAGGTTTTCAAGACCTAAAAATACTGATTTACAAGGTCCAATGGAAAGATTCTGATGTGTACTTATTCATCGTTACAGGTATTTCACTTCCATGAAAGTGATGATAATACCTGAGAGGTTGGACACTGAAAGCTGAGAACAGAAGGATGGTTGAAATCAAAAGATCTAGAGCAATATCTAGAGAAGTGTATTGATTTGCCTGAGGTCAAATGGCTGGTTATCTGTAGTTTGAAATATTAATAAGCAGGGCAGTGACCTTTGCAGGATTCTACTTCTAACGGTGCTCTTTTTATTCCTTTTAGCTAGTCTTTTGTTAATTGGCTTATTAAAATTTTCTCTAAGAAGCAGAAAACGGAAACAATAAAAGTAGACCATTCACCAGTTGGCTAATAGCTCTGATGAAAGATTGAGCTTATAAAGTGCTTAAAATTATAGTCAGATCTTTTAAATTGGAGCCAATTTAAGGAACGCCTGTCAGAATTACTGAAAAATATAGAGAATATATTTTTAAAATGTAAGTTTAGTAAGTTACATTTCTACGAACCTCAATATAAGTATGCCGTACAGGGCCTTAGAAATGTTGGCTCTTCGTTTCTTCTAGGATTTAAAGATTTTTGCCCATGTTTAAATGAGATTACCTGGCTGCAGAGTACCTAGGCCAAATTGTCTGCCACCCTCCAGAACTCTTCACTGAGTTATAGCTTAAGGAGCTTTGTTAATATGATTGGTAGAAGAGGCATCCGTTGAGTCTAGTTTCTATGCATTACATGAAAAACTCCATTTGAAAGTGGCATCTGTTATGTTATCCAACATTTCTTTTTCTTCTCAAATTTAGCTCAAGTAAAGCTTTGTCTCTCATATATGAACAGTGCCTTTTGTCTGACAGAATATTCAGTTGCCTAATATCTTTTCCCCATTGCAGAAAAATTGTGGAGAAAATTCCATGCTCAGTATTTAGCTCGTGTTGGTACCCAATAGTAACTACTCTCTGTGTTCATTTCAGAGTGACTTCTTTTGTTTTGTTCTATCTTGTTTTACATTACTACTATTTTACTAATATTGCTATGATTAGTACTATAACTAGTACTAATACTACTATTATTACTACTAGTCACCATCATTATTGTAGCAGCAGTAATAGTAGTAGTTGGCTTGTTTGGTAGACTGCGTCAGGCTATTTTGAATTTGATGAAGTTATAAAGTAAAGTGCGGGTTCTTATTGGTTGTATATAAACAGATGCTTTGAAATTACTGAGATAGTTTGAATATACATTTTTCTCTTCAACAGTTTAAGCATTTCCCCTGTAGTTCTGTTTACTTTGTTGCATTAGGATGAGGTTCTCTGAGTATCAGGAACCTTTAAACCTGTTTCTGTTTGAGCTACTGGAAAGATCTAAATCACTAATTTACTTTTTTTGGACTGTCTGAGCATTACATTTGTATACTTTGCTCTTTTGTCATGGTTACAAAAAAAAGTCATTAAGGCTTGTATTGCTGCAATTTTTCTTTTGCGCCCAATTGGAATCATGAACAGGCCCCTGAGCAGCTCCGCTGAGCCAGGCAGATGTTGGAAGGCATGCAGGGGTATCAGGACCCCCTTTATCTCACACACATGTTGCCTCCAGAAGGGGGACTCATCTTGAGCTACTCACATAACCCCATGCTGAAAAGCAGGCTCCCCAAAGTCTACTTTAAAATCTAACAATGAAGTCAAGCCTCAGTTGACATTCACTCATCAGTGAGGGGAAGGAGGAAGGGGCAGATGGATGCTCTCGCCCCACCAGAAATTGGCTCTGACAGGCGGGCGTTTCAAGGGGACTTAGCTGTTGTTCTGATCCCAGTCTGTTAATAGTAGGAATTGCTGTAAGTAATGTCTAGAATCATCTGCTTGGGGGACTTAGGGATTTACAGAGGGGAAAACAGAATTTAATTTTTAAAAAAGAACTATTTAATTTAAAGAACAAATTCTCCCATGGACTAATTGACTCCCAGCTGGTCCTTTCTGGATCCAGGACTGTACAGTGGGTACCAGCCAAATAATTAGAGTCTTGTAAGAACTGTAAATTATTGTCCCTTTTTTAAAAAAGATTCACCATGAGTTCTCTCTACCACCCCCCCACAAGTTATATGCAAAGCCATGTGGGACTTGGTAACAAGATTTGCATTTTGTCCTGCAGCCTACTTGGAGGAGATCCAGTCAGTCCGTCGCCATACCAACAGCATGCTGGAAGGCACCAAGAACCGGCACCCTCCCATCGTGGTCCACTGTAGTGCTGGGGTTGGAAGGACCGGTGTGGTCATTCTGTCTGAGCTGATGATCTACTGCCTGGAGCATAATGAAGTGAGTCATTCTGGCCTTCTCTGTGAATACTCCACCTTGAGGACAAATCTATACCCGGACCAAACCTTTGCCTGTACCCTTTCATTTGCAGTGGTTAATTTCCTTTCTCCTGACCAGAGATTTCCAGACCCTTGGTTAACGTTTATAGCCTTTCTTATCTTTGGCCTTTCACTGCTTCATGTAGATAACCAGACGGCATAGAAGAAGAAATGAGCATGTGCTATAGGAAATACAAAAGCTAATTTTAATCAGTGTCTACTCCCAGAATTCTGTAGCATTTTTGTAGATACCCTAGTTTAATATACTTTTCTATGGTAAATTATTAATATTCGGTCCCATATAGTTGAAATGCATCTTGCATTTCTAGGATGTGTTTTGGCCTAAATCCTATATGAAAATATGTCACCTTGGAAAATATTTTTCATTAAAAGGGGTTGTTTGTTTGTCTAGACTGGCAAATGCGTAGTGTACCAGAGCAGGGTATATACTTCGAGCACACAAACATCCCTTGACTGTGCATAGGCTGGCTGCCCTAGCCCTACTCCCAAGATTGCTGTATTGCCTAGACTGTTCTCGAACTCCTGGACTCAAGCAATCCTCCCACCTTAGCTTCCCAGAGTGCTGGGATTACAGGCATGAGCCACTGCACCTGCCCGATTTCTTGATTATTTGCTTCCCTAGTCCTGTCTTTACTAGATGTCTCTCATACAATGAATAACTTGCCACTAAGTCCCAACCCACCCATTGATAGGTAGACAGAATTATATGAAGTGGGATCCGTGTGTGTGTGGCTTGAGCACGTCTGGTCTCATGCTGGTGGTACCAATGGATTCTGGCAAAGGGAAGGCCTCATCATCACCTCTCTTAGATGTCTGTTCCTCCCCATATTCCCCTTATTTTCTCCATTCCCTGTGTGCTCTTCCTCTGCTCCCCTCTCCCCCTTTTCAACTCGCGAAGCCCTTCTGTCTGTCTTGTCCAACATGAAAGATTGTTCTGTTCTGAGCTCTGTAGAGACCCATCAAAGGCTGAGCCTCGAAAAGGCGATGACATGAGGGCTCACTGAACGCCAGATGTTATTGGTCCGGTAAAACAGACAGCACTTATCAAAGCCAGAACAGTTCAGAGTGAGGGATTTGGCCAAGAGGGCCTCCTGCAGACTTGGTGAAGGCTTGGGGTGGTTCAGTGCTCTATGGTGTGTCCAAACATAGCGGATTTCCTCAATGCCCACCTTCATGCCAGAACATTCTTTGCTGGAACGTGGTCAGTCCAAAAAGAACTTCTGTTCCCATGGATATTCAAAGATAGCAAGATGACTCAAAGATAGCAAGATGACTCATATTTTTCACTTCCCTTCGCCTAGCACAAGTATAGCCAGTCTTATCTGTTGCATTTCCCATGGTTGCTGTTGGTGGGAGGTTAGGGGATAAAAATTCTCTACTTTGTTCTGATGCTGTTTTAAGCCTGGCTAGTAAGATTCAAGCCCCTATTTCAGGAGGAGAGTGAAGCATGTTTAGTCAGTTGGTTTGTCTTTTTCACAAAGATTTTAACAATAGGGAATTATGTGTACTATTTTTCTCCCTTCCAGACTTCCCTGCCTTCTTTCCACAGCTTCTGGAGTAGCATACTTTATATTTTAGTCCATAATTCATGCAGTTTTAATTTTTGTCAGCAAAATAGCTTTTCTTTATCTTGGCGTCTTCCCTCTTAGTCTCATTTGAAACACAGAAAAGTTGAGCAGAAACAATGAAATGCAGACGCTTGTAGTGAGGTTGGCGGCTGCGATGTGGAGAGCTGACCCAGAGCCTGTGTTCATAACTCATGTGGGAGCAGAGCAACCTCATTCTCTGTGTCCTTGGCTCATCCATGACCAGTACAGATTAATGCTCATCGATATGATATTAAGTTCATTGTTAGGTGGCTATAGTTGTATATCATGATATGGGGTCACTTTGGAGTAAGATTTAGTCAGACTCACTAGTTACTATATTTTGATGGAGACTGAAGATTCACATGCCTTCTTTTTTCTTTCCTTGTTACCCAAGGACTTGACTTTCCCCTTTTGAGTCAGTGGTATACATTCCTTAGTTGGTTTGGGGAGGAAATGACTATTTGGGATGGTGTATGTATCATAATGACCCACTTTGGAAATAGCTGAAATTATTTTTCAAGGTTTGAAGGTTACCAAGTAAGGCTTGCTGCTGAGTTTTTTATTTTTATTTTACTTTAAATGCTTGCTCAGTTCTTGATAACTTCATGGGTGGCATCATTTGCCCTGGGTTGAGAGCTTCCAGAGCAGAATGAATATGCTAAAGCCACTGTGGCCTGGGCAGTTTGGGGATGCTTCAGCTGCATATGCTTGGCTGGTCCAGGAGGACAGACATGGTGCAAGTAAGGCTGAGGGGACACCACAAAAGCCTCTGCTCTGTCCAAGCACCCATGACCACCATGTTAATTTCCTTCCATTGATAAGAGTTTTATACTTTCAGAGAATTCACACATAATCAATCTCATTTCATACTCATGATGTTTTTCAGTTAAAGGTTTTTACTTCAAACAGGACTGGTGTTCAGAGATGGTGCTTTGATGTTTTAAAGGCTTACAGGCCAGGTGCCATTGCCCACGCCTGTAATCCCAGTGCTTTGCAAGGCCAAGGCCAGAGGATCACTTGAGTCCAGGAGTTCAAAACCAGCTTGGGGAACAGAGTGAGAGCCTGTCTCTACAACAACCACACCAAAATTAGCTGGGTGGCATGCGCCTATAGTCCCAGCTACTCAGAGGATGGAGGTTGGAGGATTGTTTGAGCCCAAAAGGTAGAAGCTTCAATGAGCTATCCTCTCACATTGCTGCACTCCAGCCCAGGCAACAGAGTGGGACCCTGTCTAAAAAATAATAACAATAAATAAACAAAGGCACAAACATAAATTATCTTCCTTGATCAAAATTGTAATTTTATGAGATAGCAGGGACAGGCATAACCTCATTAATAACATAATTATTAATGTTAATAAAGGAATAATGAGTAGTTTTTGTTAAGCACTCCCTGTATGCTAAATACTTTACATGCATTTCATCATCGGTTCTACAAAGTGAGTACCACTTATTACCCTGTGTTATTGCTGAGGAAATGTAACTAACCTAGGCAAGGTCACACTGCTGTTAGAAGAAAACATTGTCATCCTTATTTTACAGGTGAGGAAACTAAGTCCCTGAGATGCGTTAAATTCTGTCACTGGATTTTTTTTTTGGAGTCAGAGTCTCACTCCTGTCACCTAGGTTGGAGTACAGTGGCACGCTCACGGCCACCGCAGCCTCGACCTGCTGGGCTCAAGCAATCCTTTCGCCTCAGCCTTCCAAGTATCTGGAACCACAGGCGTGTACCACCATGCTGGCTAATTTTTTTTTTTTTTAAATTGTAGAGATGAGGTCTCACCAAGTTGCCCAGGCTGGTCTCAAACCCCTGAGCTCAGCCAATCCTCTCACCTCTACCTCCCAAAGTACTAAGATTACAGGTGTGAACCACCAAGCTCAGCTCTGTCACTGGGTTGTGCCAGAGTTGAGGGTACCAATCAGGTCTAACTCCAGCCTCCCTCTTTTCTCCCTTAGGTTCGTCTGTATTTAAAATATCACACAGTGGCACATGACAACCAATTCTCCAGTTGCTAGTATAAACTTTGCTTTGTAAAACCTAACTGGGGCAGAGTCCCTTGTTTGTATGGGCGTGGGCAGTGGGTGAGTGCTTCCAGGGGAAGGGAATGAGGGCTGGCCCAAGGGAAGTGTCCTTCTCAGGGTCTTGTGCTTTCTCTCTCTTCTTGCAGAAGGTGGAAGTGCCCGTGATGCTGAGGCTCCTCCGGGAGCAGAGGATGTTCATGATCCAGACCATCGCCCAGTACAAGTTTGTCTACCAAGTCCTCATCCAGTTTCTCCAAAACTCCAGACTCATTTGATCTCCCCGATCCAGCTCCTGGAGGAGGAACCCAGCTCCATCATGCAGGTGGCAAGCCACCTCCAGACAACATCTGCCCCCCCTGTGGGGGGCGGGCAGCTGGCAACAGGCAGGCCTTGGCTCCCTAAAGTCAGGAGCCAAGGTTATTCACACACACCATGTATTATTTTATATGAGATAATTTATTTTTTCCCCTTTGGAATAACTTTTGTGAATTATTATAATGCAGTTTTCGCAATAATATAGTACTTTTCATTTGAACCATATTTTGACTGATCTGCATTGTAATACGGTCAGTAGAGAAGGTCGCCTGGTGGATCATTTTTGGGACAGAGGCATAAGGGAATACATCTCTAATGAAGTCGTAGCCAGATTTGTAACCAACCCTGAAACCTATCAGCTTGATTCATTCATCGTTCATTGCTTATGTCCAAATCAAAGATGGCAAGAAAATGAATTCATCTTGAAATATAAAGAAAATGGCCTGAAGATTTAAAAAAAAAAAAAACATTATTATATTTTGGGGCTCATGTACCTTGATGGACAGTCGGTTTCCTCTCTTCTTCATTTAGGCCCTCATCCATAGTAATCTCTTCTCCCCCTGCACCCCCTCCTAACCTGACGTTCCCCTGAGCTTGAGTTAAAGCTGGGAACAGCTAGAGAATATGGTCCCTTTACAGTACAGGAGTTGCCATCTTTCATACTAAGGAGCCCTGTGCTGTATTTTTCTCTCCCACTCCCTCCACTGGGCTCTGGAGCCTGTGTTTCCCTGCTGGGGACTGCACCCTGGCTATTTGCCACTTCTCGTTTGCTTAGTAGGCCCCAGTCTGGTGGTGTTGAGGCCCTGGGCCAGGCCATCTGTGCAGCTAGGCCTCTTGCCTGGTTGAGAGGGATAATGGACCAGAGTGGGAAGAGAAAGGAGTTAGGCAGGCCCTTGATAATTGTTTCTTATTGAAATAAGACACGTGCGCTGGACAGGGACCTAAGGGTCGAAGTTCTGAGTTGGTTCTGTCTTTCCAACAGTCATTAAGTCATTGGAAAGATCATCAAGGGAACAGTGAGGAAGCCGATTGATGGGAGCTGTTTGGCACTAAGGTAGAGGAACCCTGGCAAAGAGCCATCTAAAGTGTAACACCCCTCCCCCTCTCCTTCCCCCACCCGCCCAACTGTGCTGTTGTCATCTTCAGGCTTGGGCCGGCAAGAGCAGGATTTATCCCACTAGGACATGATAGTCCAGGTCTTGGGCCACTTGATGAAAGATGATAGAATTTGTCATTCACAAGGTCCTTTGCTTCTTTCCTTTTCTCCCTGTATCCCACTCTGGTCGGTTACAGTATTATCTACCCTCAGTTTGAAGCTCAGTTCTTAGTTTCTTCTTGTGATGTTAGTGGTCAGTGACCTTCTCAGTTTCTTAGGTTAGTACACAATAAATCATGTTCTGCACATTTTCCCTCTTCATGAATTTTGGGGAATTTCCCCTCCAACATCTGGCTTTTCTTGAATACAGCTTTGATACATACCTGTTGGTACATGGTGACAGAAAGTCACAAAGTTACAGTTTTTCTGGTTGGTTTGATGCCATTCCTCGCTTGTCTTTTCAGCTCAGAGAAAAGAAAGGCAGCAATGGAGAAAGGATTATAGAACACTCACAGTGCTCAATTCTAAGAACAAAACCACAGTTAGAAAGCCACAGTCAAGAAAAATTAGTAGAAAGGAATGCTTCAATGTGGTTTTGTTAGAATTGGCCACCATGAGTGTTGGATATGCCTTGCTCCATTGCTGCCTTTTTTCCCCCCTGAACTGAAAAGACAAGAGCACATACTTGTGACATCCCATCACCACATACCAACATGTGCTATGAAAGCTGATTCCTTGTTAACACTTTTGGACTATGACTCAACTCATTTTCATATCTGGCCAGGTGGTGTTATGGCTGTGCTCTGTATTTAGACTCAGAATATCTGGAGATGGAGAACTTCCTCTCTCTCTCTCTTACTCCATGGTCTGAAAAATCAGTCAACAGAGCTTCATAGATTCACAAATTTTGGTGCTGGGTGTATTCCATTTGTAGGTGGATGGTGGCTTGAGCCTGTAATCCCAGCACTTTTGAGAGGCCGAGATGAGAGCATTGCCTGAGCCCAGGGGTTCAAGACCAGCCTGAGCAACTTGGCGAGACCTCCCCTCTACAATAAATAAATTAAAAATTGGCCGGGCATGATGGCACATGCCTATAGTTCCAGCTACTTGGAAGGCTGAGGCAGAAGGATCGCTTGAGTCCAGTAGGTCGAGGCTGCGGTGGCCATGAGTGCCACTGCACTCTAGCTTGGGCGACAGAGTGAGACTCCGACTCAAAAAAAAAAATTTGTATCACATGTATTTTCTGTGGAACAGAATTCAGAACTCTTACCCTGAGAAGCTTATCAATGGGCAAAAAGGTATATGTTTCCTTGCCTGAGAGATTTTTTTCATCCTTGGGATATCCTACTATTAGGGATGTTTTAACAGTTGGTCTCAGTTACTGGTTTGTTGCATATGAACAGCATCAGTATTTATCTTTCATCTCTGAACCCTGATGTGGCACTGTTAAAATGTCTCATGTGGGTAGCCTGTAGATCTGGTGACTCTGAGCTCAACACTGAAGGACTTCCTTTGAGCCAATCCACTGCTCCCACCGTATGCAACAGGAATCTGTGGTAGTGCACAAAATGCAGGGAGGAAGTAGGCTTACCATCTCACTTGCTAACCAAGGTTTATGTTGAAGCCCAAGGGAAAATGTAGTAAAGTGACTCCACATATTTCACTTTTAAAAACAAATGCCTTGGGTTCTTGAGCACATTCTGCGTTCCTTTTCGCATCTCCGGTAAATGCCAACATATCTCCTGTTAAATTAGCAACAGCCATTTAAAGTCCTTTCAGTGGCATCTGCATAATAATTGCCCAGAGATGCTTTATATCTGGGACGCAAGCCAAGGAATAAACCTTGAAGCAAAGTGTATTAAATTAGTTATCTAGTTAGAGCTTTTGGAATGATTTCCTGATGATGTATCAAGTCTGAAGCAAGAGCTGTCAGCGTCTATTGCTGCAGTTTGGATTTAAAGGGAGAAAATTTTAAATGGAGGAGAAAAAAAAGATACTGTTTCACAATAGAGCCCAGAAACATTTTCCAGCTTCTGGTTTTGAAATTTTCCTGTCTGACTTTTGTTTCTTTTATCTGTGCACATTTGGATACACTGACCCAAAGTATTCATCCTTGTTTACTGTGGTCCCTGGATCAGGGAGCTGAGTTTGATGTCTTCATCCCTGTGACAAGATGAGCCTGCCGGTGAGGGTGAGGGGTATTCTGCTGAGCTTTATTTGATTTTCCTGGGTTCCAAGGAGACACCTTTTAGTAAGAGTCTCTGGTAGCATTTACAGATAGCACTTACATTGATACACACCTTTTTCTCTGGATAGGAAGTCAGGGAGGATTTAGCTGTGTTAGTGAGGTATGTCAAACACTGATTTCTTTATATGAGGGTAAAGATGAGTGATTTTCTCTATTTAGTTAGGAGTGAACATGATCAGGGAGGTTGGGAAAAAAAACCTTCACATAGAATATTTTGAGTAATGTGTTTTTGAGGAGCTTAAATGGAGAGAATTTTACTTTGACAACCATTGTGCCCCTAGATAGGAACTATATCTTTGTAAATTATAATTGAACTGTCATTGTTTGCCTGAGAGTCACTTGGCCATCTCTGGCCCCCTTCTCCGTCAGCCTGAATAAAGGGTCGTTGTAGACTCGGCTGCAATAGGTCCTGTGAGATGTCATCCATGGCTGATACTTGCTTCACCTTTATCCTGTCTTCACTCAGCCTTTGCCTTTTAGTTATAAGCTCCAGTGGGTGCAGTAGGTCGGCCTTTTTATTCAGCCAACTACTTCTCTTATCTGTTCCAGCTTCATGTCGATGGACCCATATGAAATTTCCAATAATGGACCCTACTTTCTATGAACAGAAAGTTCACGTGGATCAACTCTGTCTTGCTGATACAATATGGATCCAACACTCTCTGTCATTTCTCCAGCTAAGTGCTCATGAACATGGAAGAATAAGCCCTGGGCAGCTGGGCTCTTCTTGTGAACCCTCTTTCTGACCCTTGCCTCACTCAGTGGGTGGGCCACCTCTGAAGGCTTGAGAATCACAGAGGTGAGAGTGCACTGTTGCTTCCTTGAGGCTAGGTTGACCACCAGGCACATCACAATGGGACTTTCAGGCTGCCATCCCTTTCCTGACATACAGTCTGCATTAGTTGACCTCAGCCTAGTTGTTATTGAACATAATACATGTGTCCCAAAGGTGTGCTCTTCAAAAAGCAGAATGTACCTTCTGATCTCTCTTTCTGCTTCTTTTTGTTTGTTTGTTTGTTTGTTTTGGTTTTGAGTTGGAATCTCACTCTGTCACCCAGACTGGAGTGCAGTGGCCTCTCCTGGCCACCGCAGCCTAGACCTGCTGGGCTCCAGCGATCCTTCCGCCTCAGCCTTCCGAGTAGCTGGAACTACAGGCACGTGCTGCCACGCCCAGCTAATTTTTTGATTTCTTGTAGAGATGAGGTCTCGCCTGCCCAGGCGGGTCTCGAACCGGCGGGCTCAAGCAATCTACTCACCTCAGCCTCCCAAAGGGCTGAGCCACCGAGCCCGGCTCTTTCTTTCTGCTTCTAATGGTGTATTTTAAGGTAAGAGTAAGCACAGTTGGCCCTCTGTATCTGTGGGTGCCACATCCACGGATTCAGCCAACCGCAGATGGAAAATGTTCAGGGAAAAAATTCCACAGAGTTCCATAAAGTAAAACTTGCATTTGCCACATGCCGAGTACTACGTTGAATACTCAGGAATGAAGTGATGTGTAGACATTGTATTAGGTCTTAGAAATAATCTAGAGATGATTTAAAGCACACGGGAGGATGTATATAGATTATGTGCAAGCATTATGCCATTTGATATAAAAGACTAGAGCAGTCATGGATCTGGGTATCTCCAAGGGGTCCCAGATTGTCCCCATAGATTTTTGTTTTGAGGAGATGAGAGAGGGAACATTCAGGGGGCATCCTAAGATCTATGCCAAGAAGCATAAATTCAAGGGATGGGATGGCATCAGATCCATGTTGGTGATAATCATCCTTCATTCCTCCTCAGTGTCAGGAGTAATTCTATGGGGTTCCTAGAGTAAGAAGTTTCCAGAAGTATCACATAATCACTTTTGGGCTCTTAAGGGGGACTCTTTTGGGAATTCAGTTTCCCCATGTTTTACCAAAGATTCCTCTGCTGCTTTGTCTTATTTTGTTACTGATAGGTTTTATCAGACACTCATCATGTTCTTATTTAGTGATTACTTTTTATGAGCAGAGTAACTGCCCATCCAGCACTGCTTCCCAATGGAGAAATGTGGGTCTTCTATGCAAACTGCACACATTTTCCAATGGCCTACAGCTTTATGGGTGACAAACTAGTTGCCCCTACAGGATGGTAGTACAGCTCTAAGATGTTAAACTGCATTTGAATCTTGCCTAGAACTCTGAACAGGGAAGCAGAATGGTTCTTGCCTTTACCTCAGCTTCTGAAACATCTCGGAGCAAAAGACCTTACTGATGTATCTGTTGAAAGTAACAGCAACATGCCTGGGAGAAATGTGAGGGTATATCTTATCAAATTCTGACAACTCAAATGTGTTGTCCAGAAGTCACTGACATTGGGTGGGTGGGTAGGGGGGAATCCTGGGAAACTTGACATCAGTTTGCCAACCGACACTTTGCCTGTATCCTGCCTCTCTTAGATTTTTATCCAGCAGTCTACCTTTCTTATCTTTTTCAGCTTACCATAGCTGCATCTTCTTTCTCAACACCAAACTAAGAAGCTCCCTACTAAAATGTCCATGAACCTAGCATTGAGTATCTGGCATCAGTTGGTTCCATAGACTGGAACATGTATTGTTGTTTGGTGCTGTGAAGGGGAGTGTGTGCATCCATTCCTACTGTTCAGAGCTTTGTTCAGCCTTCCATTTTAGGAATAAATTCAAGGACTTTGAGTTTAGGGCAGGGCTGGAGCCACTGGGCAACTGACTGTGACAAGCACCTGCATAGAAGGTCACTGTTCCTTCTACCACACTCTGGGCCATTGGAATCATTTTTTTCCCCATAAGTGCCATAAACTTGTTCAGAGAGGAGCCATTAATGGGGAGGAAAAGAAAGGGCTTGGGAATCAGATCTGAAGTTGCTATTCAAAGTTCTCCGAGTCACAAACAGTTTTCTGAACTCTGGAATGTCCCTCCTACTCCCCACCTCCCTTGTAGTAATGTCAGAGTGAAAGAAACCATGAAGTGGCACCCTGGGAAAAACTTTGGCAGAGCTGGGAACTGTCTCGCCCTGGCTCGTAGTTTTTTGTTTTTGTTGTTTTTTTTTTTCTTCTACTGGCTGAATCTGAATCATTTTAATTACCAAAAAAAAAATGACAATTAATTTTGAAATATTAAATAGATAAAAGTTCATGAGCTCCCAGTGACACACACATGTAGGCACAAGGGGAACGATTACTTTCTACAGAATGATGATGCTAGGTAATAAATAGAGAAGAAATGACAGAAATAAAAGTTCAGCATTTGCAGCCGGTAAAATGAATATTTGGGGAAAGAATCACCAATGGGTTCCAAAATTATTAATTGAAAAGGCTATTTATTTTATTTTTTTATTTTAAAGACGTAGGGTATAATTCAGGATTAGACATATAAGTAGCCATTGTACAGGTAAAGTTTGGGCCTCCCTTTGGTCCTCACTTAGCTTGGTTTGAGATCAGGTACCCTTATTGAAATTATCTGCTCCCCACACACACACACCTCCCCTGGAAGTTTCCAGATACTGCCAATCCCTTTCTTATAGTAGTATGGTAAATGTTCAGGGTCCGCTTATGAGTGAGAACATGTGGTACTCTGTTTTTTGTTTCTGTGATAGCTCACTAAGTATGATAGACTCTAAATCCATCCAGGTTGCTGCAAAGTCCATAACTCTGTCCTTCTTTAGGACTACGTAATAGTCCATCGTCTATCTATGCTACTTTTTTTTTTTTTATCCAGTCCAGTCCTCACTGTTGAAGTAGAGCTTGATAAACATTGTGGAGTGTGATACATGGGTCATCCTGTCTGCCTGGAGTTGATGCTCAAGCGTGTCATCTTCTTGCCCCTGCTGTGGGTGGCCCTTCCTTGCCTTGGGCCTTGTTACTGGAGGGTTCTCCTCATCCACAAGGCTCCCAGAGCCGGCAACTACAGCTCCTGCATCTCGATCCCCCGGCCTATGTTCCTGGGGGTGCTGCAAAGCACATTCCTGGTTACAGCAATTGAGTTTAAACAGGGCACAGCAACTGGGAGGATGTATGTGCAGTGACGGCAGTGTTCTTTGCCTCGTTCAAGGGGCTTGGGATATTCGGACGTCATCATCTTCATTCCAGGAGCATCTCATTCACTTAGGGCTCTGCTGCCTTCTTGTGTGTTTTCATCTTCTGTTAGTGCAGCCACGACAAAAGAGTTAAACCTAGCTATAGAGAATCACTGCCTTCACTATCTTCAAAATATGTAAGTAGGAAATCTATGTTTACTGTTTTTGAAAAAGCTTGCAAAATTTCAAGGAATAAGGTCTGGCAAATGAATATCACCAGAATGAAAACAGCTAGAAAACTGTCTACAACCAGGAAGCTGCCCTTACCCCCCCTTTTGCTCACCTGTGGATAGAAACGATCACTCAGTACTAGAAGAAATGAAAGAAAAGATCCTGTCAGTTCTGTCTTAAACAATGATTGCAGCAGTACTTGATGTTTTTTCCGAGATGAACTTGTGCATTCACAGAGGCTGCGTCTGGTGCTGTGATGTGAGTCGGTCCAATTTGTTTCTAGATGCTTCCTGCTGGACCATGTTCCCTTCCTCATGCCCTCTTTATACACACTGGCCATTCTGGTGAAACAGCTCAACCTCCAGGCTGCCCAGAAACACAAGTTGTGTCTGATCCATTTTCACTTATCTGGGAAGGGGTTAGGATAAGCTAGTCATCCAATCCATCCTCCTTTCTTCCTTCAGGGAAACACAATTGCTATCTCATCTGACAAAAGGTTTAGAGGATTAGATTGGGATCTTTTTGTGTCTTGGGGTAGAACCTTTTGCTCAAATCTCAGGAATGCTGCTTTAAGTTTAGCTAGAGTGGCTCTCAGAGCTGTGGTGCCTGGTGTTCTCAGCATTTCTCAGGAGCCTCCCACCTCCCTCAATTGCAATGTTAGCTCATAAATACTTTCAGCGCAGAACTGAACACCGTAGTAATTCAGAGCCATTTTTTAAAAACTTGAACCATTGTAAAATTTGACTGCAATTTCCTTTGAACTTTCTTGCCACTGTTTGGAATCTTGAAAATCCACGAATCTTATCCTTTCGGACATAAAGTTACTCTTCATGAGAGATGATTTCCTGTGTATGTCCTTTGTTCCTTCAATAATTAACTCGCTTGAGGATACTTAAATGGAAAAAAAAAGGTTTACATATGCAGATGACTTATTAAATGTATAACCTTGTATAAGTTGTGTTACAGCAAATAACAGACTAATCTAGTTTGTTTCACTGGACTATTGTTACTTATTCAGTATTTTGATGCTTTCCTTAGTCTGTGTTTTGTAAAATGTTGTGAATTTTGGTATCATTCGAAGCAATTGACATTTAATAGATTTTGTTTCGAAACATGTACAGACAAGTCCCCAACTTAGAAACCAGTTTGTTCTTAAGGTTCTTGGATCAGCCCACAGAAGCCAACTGACTTCCAGCGCAGCCAAATTACAGGGCGGTGCCAGCCAGGTCTGGTTGGCTTTTGTGGGCTGACCTGGAAATTTAACCACCACCTATCACGTTGCTGCGGTAAGAAATGCATTCCAGGCTGGGACTTGGGATCCTGAGAACATATTCTCCTCCTGGTGGCAGCCACTTGTACTTTGCAAGATGGCAACCAAGTCTCTACTACCAAACTACAGTTGTAAGAGGGGAGAGGAATGAGAAGTTTATAGGACATTCCCTAAGTTGGGGAGTGATTTGATCAACATTCATGTCAACTGTACTTTGGTATATACTCCCTATCAATGTAATAATATGAAAAGCCTTAAATAAAACTATGCATGCTATTATTCTATGTGCTATTTTATATCAGTAAATAAGCTTATGCTTGCCAGTTTTATACACAATTATGAGGTGTATAGAACTGACTTGGACAGTATTTTTTGCACTGTTTCCTATCTGTTTTTATAAAGTCTTATTTAGATATTGGTCCTAGTTGATGTTCTCACTGCCCTTGTCATTGCTGTAAAATGTTTCATATGTGCCTTTACAAATGTGAGATCTTTATTCTAACCTTTTTTGTAAAAGATATCTATTGATTTCCATATGCAATAAACCATTTTTTTTTCAGAGAAAAGTTATGTCTTCTAACTCTCTTTTGTGCTATATATGTTTGCATTAGCTGAAAGCACCTGTATTCTTGACTTTTAGAATAATTTTTATAGGAAAGTAGACTAATCTAGTTTGTTTCACTGGGCTACTGTGCCACTTATTCGGTATTTTGATGCTTTCCTTCTCACAAATGGGAAAAATCTGCTTTCTTAGTTTTTTAAATTCCATCTATTGCTACTCACTTTTTAGTCCTGCATACCAGTGCAGTGATATAGTCACAGTTCACTACAGCCTTGACCTCCTGGGCTCAGGCAGTCCTTCTGCCTCAGCCTTCCATGTTGGGACTACAGGTGCGTGCCACCATACCTGGCTAATCTTTTGATTTTATGTAGAGAAGAGGTCTCACTAGATTGCCTAGGTTGGTCTCGAGCACCTGGGCTCAAGCAGTCCTCTTGCCTCGGCCTCCCAAAGTGCGAGGATTATAGCTGTGAGCCACCATGCTTGGCCTAGTTTGAAATTTTTAAACTCATCATTGTTAGAAGAAACCCAAAAGGGGTGATCACCAGGCAGACGGAGTGAAGAATATGTACAAATGGATCCTTCTCACAAATGCGGTGGTCACCCTCATTACGCTCCAAGTCCCTCCCCTCCCCTTCTCCACTGTCATTTACTCCGGAACTGACTTGCTGGTGTGGAAAAGGCAGGCATCAGGCTGCTATGGAATCACAAGTTCTTGCCTTTGCCTTTCAGCTTGCTAACAGCTCAACTGCCTCTCAGCCTGGAGGGTGCTGCCCTGTTCCCAATTTTCAGCCAGTAGTTTCCATAGCACATATACAATGAACTCCTCCTAGTGCAAGTGGACACTTTATTTACCTGTCTTTTGTAAGTAACAGGGCAATATAACAACTTCTGCCAGTTAACCCATTCACATCCTCTATTACTGTTCAAGCCATCATTCAACTACCAGGGATCCCAATGAGTTTTACATTACAGTAAATCCTCTACATGTGAACGAGAATCCCCTACATCTGTTCCAAGAATGCACTCATAAGTCCAATTTGTTCATAAGTCCAACAAAGTTAGCCAAGGTACCCAATTAACACAATCGGCTATATCATACTGTACTATAATAGGTTTATAATACCTTTCACACAAATAATACATTAAAAACAACACAAAAAATAAAGCACACCACTTGTAGAGGATGCACACATCCGACAATGCATGCCAGACACATGAACTAATTTACATGACTGGACATGCGAATGCACATTTGCAACTTTGAAAGTTCGCAACTTGAAGGTTCATATGTAGGAGACTTACTGTATAATACTGTCAGCCACTCTAGGGTGAAAGGAGATGGCAAGCAACTCTCATTAAACACGTATGTATAAGCCAGGCTCAGTGGCTCAGCCTGTAATCCCGCGCCTTTGGGAGGCTGAGGTGAGTGGATTACCTGAGCCCGTGGGTTCGAGACCTGCCTGGGCAGCAAGACCTCATCTCTACAATAAATAAAAAAATCAGCCGGGCATGGTAGCGCATGCCTGTAATTCCGGCTACTCGGAAGGCTGAGGTGGAAGGATCGCCAGAGCCTAGCGGGTTGACACTGGGGTGGCCACGAGTGTGTCACTGCACTCCAGTCTGGGCGACAGAGTGAGACTATAACTCAAAAAAAAACCAAAACAGAACACGTATGTATATGTCCACATATGGTGGCCAAAAAAAAATTACAATTATTGAAAGGCTACACAATGTTTAATAGATGATAATAGACAAAGTATGCCAATGAAAATGGAGAGAGATCAATAGCAAAAGAACGAGTACACTAATTTGTTTTATCTTTCATGAGCTGCATAAGACACAGTATATTTGGTTAATAAACACAAAAAGTAGAGGTCTTACAGAATTTAGAGAGAAAACAGTAAACAGTAATATACCTATTTGTCTCTATTAGCAGAGCTGGGGAAGAAAATTTTTAAAAAGAAACAGAGAAACCCTCCCCTAAACCCAACAAAAATTAAATAGCAAGAAGAAACACACAAACATGCAATAATATTACAAAAACAGGATCAAATGTGTCTGTTTTCTGTGATTTGACATTTTATTTTACTTAGTAAAAATAAATGGGTAAGATTCACCAGACTTACCAGTTAAGAAACATAAGGGGGAAAAAAAGAACTCATAACAGCTAAAGAAAATAAAATCTAGGAATTAAGAAGAACATATGACACTTGTAGAAATACAACTACACCACTTCTGAGGCAAAACTTAGACAAACAGATAAACTCACTATGAAAGACCATAGATGATTTATCTTCATAAAATGGAAAGAAGTTTGCTAACATGACCAACGCACGTACTAGAAAGCAGATGTGACCAAAAAGCTCATTAAAAAGGGAGACGCCTTTGTCGGACCTGGAGTTGCTGTCCATCAAAAGAGGACTGGATTTAAAAAATGTGGTACATATACACGATGGAATACTACGCAGCCATAAAAAAGAACAAAATCATGAATTTTGCAGCAACCTGGATGGAACTAGAGTCTATAATACTGAGTGATCTTTCAGAGCAACAAAGATCTGAGTATCACATGTTCTCACTCATAAGTGGACCTTGAACATCTATCATAACACTAAGAAAAGGATCGACAGTGGCAGGAAACCATGGGGGTGGGTAGGGAGGAGAAGGGAGGTGGGACTCACAGTGGTCAATATCTGTCTGGGGATGGGGAGACACCCCTTATTAACAAGGGTGTCTGAACGATGCACATTTGTATACCTAACCCTTAACTGTACCCCACAATTTTATAATGAAAAATATGTTTAAAAATAAATAAAAAAGGGAGGCGCGATGATAGTCACGTTGTCTTAGGAAAAATAAAACTTAAAAATAAGGAAGCTGAAGCCCTCCAAACAAATAGCAACAGGTACTTATTTTAACCTTATTTGGACCAAAACCCCTTAGGCGACAACCTCGAGAGATTGTAACCCCACAGTTCTCAGCTAATGAGAAACTGGGGGATGGACTTGCATACTGGAAGATAAATTCCTTGTTGAGATTGCTCTGGGTGTGCCTGCTCACCAGACACCAAACTTGCAAGACTGTCATTAAAGTCTCGCTTCTGCTACACTCCACATCTCTATGTCCATCCTTTGATTTTGGACGCATGAATTTGTTTCTCATACTCACCACATTCTCAAATAGGAAAACTCATGAAGAGGCCAGTTCTCTGTATATCACTAACTCTAGCGCAAGGCCAACAATAATCACAATAGTACTTGGGGTGAGATGGAGAAAGGTCAAGGGCGAAATTGTCTCAATGATTCTAAATTGATTTTGGAGGATTAAATATGGGGAATGGTCAGAAAAATTCAAGGAGAGGCAGAAGGATTAGCCCTGGCATAGATTAAAAATTTTGCAATGCAACAATTAAAAGTATTTTACTGGCACAAAAACAGATCAATGAAATGAAACAGTGCAGAAATAAACCAAAAGATTAAGGGAATGATAACAGTGCCAATTCAAATTAGGGGAAGATAAATCATGCAATAAGTAATTCAATGCATGAAAATGAAAATTTATTAAAGAGTACAACCGGATACTTTATTATTAAACAATGCCGGGTAGATCAAAGATTTAATAGTCTTATTTCTTCATTTAAAGATGAAAATCTGCATTTGTACAGCAATTACCATGAAAAATAAAGGTAATGGATAGAGTAAAAACTTTTTTCAGTATATAGCAAAGAACCAATATCCCAATATACATTGAGCTAATAATTATTATGAAAGACATGAACAGATAGCAAAACAGGCAATGGCCGTTGTGATCTCATAGAAAGATATTTTGTCTTTGTCTCTGGTTCTTGACACATAGTTCCTAAAACCCTTGGAATTTCATAATAAAGGTAATAGGAGCCTCTTTTGTTCTAATGTGGCAATTCTTGGTGGGCCCTTAGATAGCTTTAGGATAGGGGATGATCTCCAGAAAGACCAAGGTTGATCAGAAGCTTAGAATGTTCAGCCCACCCCCAACCTTTGGGGAAGGGAGAGGTCCTGGAGATTAAGTTTATTGCCAATAGCCAATGATTTAATCAATCATGCCTCTGTAATGGAGCCTCCATAAAAACCCCTAAATAACGGGGTTTGGGGAGCTTCTGGGTTAGTGAACACATCTGTGTGCAAGAAGGGTGACATACCCCAACTTCACGGGAATGGAAGCTTCCATGTTCAGGATGCTTCCAGATTTTGCCCTATGTACCTCTTCATCTACTTGTTCATGTATAACTTTTATAATAAACTGTTAATAGAAAGTAAAGTGTTTTCTAGAGTTTTTTGAGCCATTCTAGCAAATGATTTAACATGAAATAAAAGGACGGAGATGTGAGAATCCTCTAATTTTATAGCTAAGTCAGACAGAAGCATGGTTAATCTGGACACTTGATGTTTGTGACTGGCATCTGAAGAGGGAGACTGGGTTCTTAAACCTTTGCAGTCTGACACTAACTCTGGGTAGTTAGTGTCAGAACTGACTTGAATTGTAGGACACCTAGTTGGTGTCTGAAGAGGTGGAAAATGGTTGGTGTTAGAAAAAAGAAAAAACTTACACATTTGGTTTCAGAACCATACTGAGTAAAACCAGCTCGTTTTGTTGTCAGAAGTGGGATTAGAAAGAACCTGATATTTGGTGTCAGAAAATGTGAGATTCACTAGAATAGCCCTAGTTAACAGGAAAAGTGGTTTGGGAAGAGAAAGGACAAGAAGGTGGGGATACAGAACCTTTGGTTCCTGGATGGTCACATGATCACCTATGATAGGGGCCAGCAGCTGTGCTGTTATCAGCAACTAAAAGTAAAAAGTTACTAATGGAATATTTCCCCCCCCCGAGTTGGGATCTTACTCTGTCACCTAAGTGGAAGTATAGTGGCATGATCATGACACACTGTAGCCTTGACCTCCTGGGCTCAGGCTATCCTCCCACTTCCTGGCACATATCTCCTAAAACCCTTGGAATTTCCTAAGTGATCAGGGTGGTAGGAGCCTCTTTTGTTCTCACAAAGCAACTCTTGGTGGGCCACTGGACAGCCTCCTAAGTAGCTGGGACTGCAGGCTTGTGCCACCATGCCCAGTTAATTTTTTAATTTTTTGTTTTTTTGTGGACATGAAGTCTTGCTATGTTGCTCAGACTAGTCTCAAACTCCTGGGCTCCAGCGATTCATCCACCTTGGCCTCCCAGAGTGCTGGGATTATAGATGTTGAGGCACCGCCATAGCCACTAATGGAATTTAGAGTTGAGGAATTCCTTCACGGATACATAAGGAAACGCAGACTAATAAGAGAAAAGCAAAAGATGTCATCTCTAGGGTTTTGTTATCTGTAATAGCTAAAATAAAATCTAAAGAGAGAGCTGGGTGGCACATGATGCTAGGCCAAGCTCAGATTTTGGTCAGTCTGAGCTTCAGTCACTGACCTCAACGCTGCCTTCAAAGGGTAGAATTATGCGAGACAACAGAATTCTGGTCCCCAAGAAAGTTGTCCATGTCGGGGGAAGGCGAAACCAAGAAACTATTGAACCCCGCATGAAAGTAGAGTGTGGAAGGATTATCTCATTTGTGGATCAGTATCATCTGTTTCCTGAGAAACCCTTACTGAAATTGATTGTGAGAGTGACTAATTTAGTGGTGGTGTCTTTGGTTTTGAATTCTGAAGAGTGGAAGAATATGTTTGGGTTGACAGAGGACACAGCTCACTGTGGAACAATCACAGATGGCTGTCCATGACACAGACGGACAGCAGGTACAAACAGCCCGGTGGGCTGGAGAAAAGGCGCTGTTAAGGTCTGTTGACTTTGAGAAGTGAGACTGTTTTAACTACTCCTGTAAGTGTTGAGAGGAACACTCTAGATGAAGCAGTTGATAAGCTGGCTGTGTATGCAAGCCATGTGGGACTGGCTGATATTTACCCATTGAATATGCTCATTACCAAGATTATGTAAATGCTGAGACTACGGGGCATGGTCACCTTCTGCTTAGGCATCCCATGTAACTTTGCTGCTGCAAAATCAAGCAAAAGTCTGAGAAGCAGACAGGGCACAGTGGCTCACGCCTGTAATCCCAGCACTTTGGGAGGCAGAGGTGAGAGGCTTGCCTGAGTCCAGGGGTTTGAGACCAGCCTGGGAAACTTGGTGAGACCTTGTTTCTACAATTTAAAACAAAAAATTAGGCTGGGCTCGGTGGCTCAGCCTGTAATACCAGAGCTTTGGGAGGACGAGGTGAGTGAATTGCCTGAGCCCACGGGTTCGAGACCCGTCTGGGCAACTTGACGAGACCGCATATCTACAATAAATCAAAAATTAGCCAGGTGAGGTAGCGCACGCCTATAGTTCCGCTACTTGGAAGGCTGAAGCGAAAGGATCGCCGGAGCCCAGCAGGTCGAGGCTGCAGTGGCTGGGAGCGGCCACTGCACTCCAGTCTGGGTGACAGAGTAAGACTTCAACTCAAAAAAAAAAAAAAAAAATTAGCTGGGCGTGGTGGCACACGTCTGTGGTTCCAGCTACTTCGGAGGCTAAGGCAGAAGGATCACCTGAGCCCAGCAGGTCGGGGCTGCAGTGGCCATGAGCATGCCACTACATTCCAGCCTGGGTGACAGAGTGAGATTCCAACTCAAACAACAGCAACAAAAACTGAGAAGCCCTGTCAAATTTGCTGCCTCAGCTTCCTCTATGATTCTTATAGATGCTAATTAAAACTTTTGATTAATTCACAAGAAAATGCGAATCAGGCAGAGGGCCAAAGTGTGAAAGGCAGAGGGGTAAGCCTGGGGACTCATTCCAGGTGAGTGGACATTTTACACTGGTTAACAAATGGAGTGGGCCGAGCTCAGTGGCTCACGCCTGTAATCCCAGCACTTTGGGAGGCGGAGGTGAGAGGACTGCCCAAGTCCAGGCATTCGAGACCAGTCTAAGCCACATGGCAAGACCTCAACTCGACAATAAATCAAAAAAATAGCTAGGCATGGTAGCATGCTCCTGTAGTTTCAGCTACTTTGAAGGATGAGGCAGAAGGATCACCTGAGCCCAGCAGGTTGAGGCTGTGATATCCATGAATGTGCCACTGCACTCCAGCCTGAGTGACAGAGTGAGACTCTGATTCAAAAAAAAAGAAAAGAAATGAAGTGTATGCAGAAAATATTGATAGGGCCAAAACAGAGAAAAAAGAAGGGGAAAGTCAAGAAAAATCAAGTCCCTTTCCAGGGTGGAAATCTTTAGATGATTACTAAAAATGGGATGAGTAAGACAGATTTTTTTTTTTTTTTTTTTGAGTTGGAGTCTCACTCTGTC
>NW_007256989.1:615802-624863 GCF_000164805.1 Carlito syrichta | reverse complement strand
CTCCCGGCCACCGCAGCCTCAACCTGCTGGGCTCCGGCGATCCTTCCGCCTCAGCCTTCCGAGTAGCCGGAATTACAGGCATGAGCTACCACGTCCGGCTGATTTTTTGATTTATTGTAGAGATGAGGTCTCGCTGCCCAGGCGCGTCTCAAACCCTAGGGCTCAGGCAATCCTCTCACCTCAGCCTCCCAAAGGTGCGGGATTACAGGCTGAGCCACCGAGCCCGGCTAAGACAGACATTAATGGGTTTAACACAAAGGCCTTAATGCAGCACTATTGAAGGTTGAATGGACCAAAGGGTCTCCTGATTGTTCCCCAACATTAAAGGGCCCCAAACCAGTCTGCTTTAACCCAGTTAGGAGAAATTTTAAAAGCCAGAAGGCAAAGATTACAATGAGAAACCTGACCAGGAATCACTTAGGACAATAGTCAGGCAGATTAACCCAAATAAAGACTAACAGAAAGGTCAGGGTTCCTTGGCTCAATCCCCTGCTGGGATCCAAAGTCTTATGTACATGATAAGGTTAAATGATCAGGGAGTGGATAAAAAACATTTCTGGAATTCCTTTACATGGGAGCCCCATGCATTGTGGTACCCAAACGAACTGGTTAACATAGGCTACAATTAGTTTGAGAGAATATGAAAGCTGGAATGTTTAAACATGCTTTAAAGTTGTGTCTCCTTTATCTGAATGTTTTATGGGAATGGATATTATATCATACTGAGGAAGAATTTCCTACCTATTATTGTAAAATTAAAACCTTTGATTGAAGTCCCATGAAAGTTACAGATAGGAATATAAAGGATGATGGGATTAAGGTAAAAGTTTGGACAAAAAGTTGTATCTTTTACCTCAATGTATTGTGGGGATGGACATCATTGTGTCTGAGGAACTGTTTCTGTAGTAAGGCAAGCAATATTAATGGGATATGCTAAGTGGGAACCAGTAAGATTGCCCAAGTCCACAGCATAGACTAGAAACTAGCTTGCTGACGCGGACAAATTCTCTGAGGGATCGTTCTTTGTGGAGCACAGACTGAGACTTAAGGCAAAAGCCTGTGAGCACCTCCCAGTGATGACTACCGGGACTTTAGAAAGTTTCCATTTGAGAGGCAGTTACTAGCTTCTTATCAGATGTTAATTGAAAATGCTATGACTGATGCACATAAAATGGTCTTGAAACCTGAAATACCCATGATGCCTTGGATGGTGTTGTAGAAGCACTCTAATGCAGTGCCAAGAATTCTATAATAAAATGAAACGGTTCATGCCGGATTTTGTTATGTGCAGGGAGGTGATACTCACAAGCAGGGAGACTCTCTTCTCCTAGGACTAATTCTGGAACTATGAGAGGAACTGTCAGATTCTATTGTCAGTTGGACATTGCCCTACTGTCAGTGCTTGACTGACCAACAAAGAGCTGCTTAGTTTATGGACTGCAAAATCATGGTTCCAAGGTGATGGGCATCTTGTTTGAAATGCCACCACTCTGGTCTAAGAAAGTAACAGTCAGTTTGGTGGGTTGAACTGCTCGCTGCTTGCCAGCTTGTTGATGCTGGCCAATATGGTCAGGCAGAAAAGGGCAATGGAGAATTAGCCCATTAAAGGGGTGGGCCACCCAAATGAAAATCACCCAAGCCGGACTCGGTGGCTCAGCCTGGAATCCCGCGCCTTTGGGAGGCTGAGGTGGGTGGATTGCCTGAGCCCGCGGGTTCGAGACCCACCTGGGCAGGCGAGACCTCATCTCTACAATAAATCAAAAAATCAGTCGGGCGTGGTAGCGCATGCCTGTAATTCCGGCTGCTTGGAAGGCTGAGGCGGAAGGATCGCCGGAGCCCAGCAGGTCGAGACTGCGGTGGCCGGAAGCGGCCACTGCACTCCAGTCTGGGCGACAGAGTGAGACTCCAACTCAAAAAAAAAAAAAAAGAAAATCACCCAAATGGAATTAAAATGTGAAGAGTGCATTGAAGTAGGGCATACCGATACCCATAGAAGAAATGCTTTCCAGCATCAGAAGGTGATTGGAATCAACAAGCAGGTCTCGTGTGCTCACTTTGGGAGGTAAAGGTGAGAGGATCACTCGAGCCCAGGAGTTTGAGACCAGTATAAACAACATAATGAGATCTTGTCTCTACAAAAAATAAAAAAATTAGCTGTTTGTGGTGGTGCCAGTGCCTGTAGTCCCAGCTACTTGTGTGGCTGAGGTGGAAGGATCACCAGAGCCCAGGAGATCAAAGCTGCTATGAACCGTGATCACTGTGATCATGCCATCACACTCCAGCCGGGGCAACAGAGTGAAACCCTGACTCAAAAAAAAAAAGAAAAGAAAAGAAAAAAAAAACCCAGTAAATAAAAAATATGGAGAGGAGGAATAGCAGCTAAGGGTGAAGGAATGAATATATAATAAGGGAAATCTGGTATTGTATTAACTCTCAAGAGGTTCAGAGCAAGAGATGACATGGTCTCTTAGCTCAATTACACCAGAAGCCTGAAAGAGTGGGGACATATATTGCTGAGATTGCTCTTGCACGTGAACCTGACAAGACCCAATGGAAGCAGACAGAACTAAGTGGTCTCAGCCTGGGCGACATTTTCATGCAATATGATGACAAATTAAATACTAGTGACTACATGGGAATGTAGTAATGTGCCATAACTCTGAACTGTTGTAATCTTTTTGCTATGGGGAATCTGTGGTCAAAGAAAAGGCGCTAGCCGGGCTCGGTGGTTCAGCCTGTAATCCCATGCCTTTGGGAGGCTGAAGTGAGTGGATTGCCTGAGTCCGCGGGTTCAAGACGCGCCTGGGCAGCGAGACCTCATCTCTACAATAAATCAAAAAATCGGCCGGGCGTGGTAGCGCATGCCTGTAATTCCGGCTACTTGGAAGGCTGAGGCGGAAGGATCGCTGGAGCCCAGCAGGTCGAGGCTGCGGTGGCCGGGAGCAGCCACTGCACTCCAGTCTGGGCGACAGAGTGAGACTCCAACTCAAAAAAAAAAAAGAAAAGAAAAGGCGTTGTCCTATGGCATCACAGAGATTTGATCTTTTTTCCCACTTCCTGGCACATAGCTCCTAAAACCTTTGGAATTTCCTGAGTGATCAGGGTGGTAAGAGCCTCTTTTGTTCTAATGAAGCAACTCTTGTTGGGCCACTAGATAGCTTCAGTGTGGGGACTGGTCTCCAGAACAACCAAACCTTGATTGGAAGTTTAGAACTTTTAGCCTCAACTCCTCAACCTCTGGGTAAGAGAAGGCCTGGAAATTGAGTTAATCATCAATGGTCAGTGATTTAATTAAATGATTACTGATAATTTAGATCATTCAGTTATCGATGATTGAAAAACCCTTGAACGAGGTTTAGAGATTCTGAGTTGGTGAATACATCACGTGCCAGGAGGGTGTCACACCCCAGCTCTACGAGGATAGAAGCTCCAGTGCTTGGGACCCTTCCAGACCATGACCTATGCACCTCTTAACTTCCTGTTCATTTGTACCTTTTATAATAAACTGGTAATAGCAAGTAAAATGTTTTCCAGACTTTTGTGAACCATTTTAGCAAATTACTGAACATGAAGCAGGGGGCAGGAAGGGCTTGTGGGAACACCCTGTCAGCTAAAAACTGGGTAACTCAGGGACCAGATACTTGAGACTGGCATCTGCCAGGAAGGCATTCTTGTGGGCCTGAGCCCTTAAACCCATGGAGTGTGATGCTAACTCCAGAGTGGTATCAGAATTAAATTGAATTGTAGGACACACAGTTGGTGTCCAAAGAGTTACAGAATGGCTGGTGTGAGGAAAAAACCCACATATTTGATGTCAGAAGTGTGCTAAAAATAGCTTAGTCATGAATATCAATTCACAGGAGAAATGCAATAGTTCCTAAATACATGAAAATGTGCCCACTAATAAATGCATATAAAATGAAACATTTCACATATTAGAGTGGTGAAAAATAATTTTTAATGATAGCACAGTGTTATAAGGAAGAGGAAAACAAATACTATTATATCCTATTGGCCCAGAGTGGAGTGCAGTGGTATGCTCCCAGCCACCATAGCCTCGACCTGCTGGGCTTCGGCGATCCTTCCACCTCAGTCTTCCAAGTAGCTGGAACTACAGGCAGGCGCTACCATGCCTGGCTAATTTTTGATTTATTGTTGAGATGAGGTCTTGCCAAGTTGCCCAAGAGGGTCTTGAACCCGCTGGCTCAGGCAATCCACTGCTTTGGTCTCCCAAAGTGCTGGGATTATAGGCTGAGCCACTGAGCACGGTCTGATGAAACTTTTAAAAAGAAAATGTGACTACATTTATTCAAAGTTTTAAAATATTCTCACTCTTTGATCCTGAGGTTATACTTCTAGGAATCATTTTTTTTTTGAGACAGAGTTTCACTCTGCCACATGGTTGGAGTGCAGTGGCACAATCACAGCTCACTGTGTCCTCAACCTCCTGGGCTCAAGCGATCTTCCTGCCACAGCTTTCCAAGTAGCTGAACTACAGGCATGCACCACCATGTATGGCTAATTTTGCTATTTTTTGTAGAGATGAAGTCTTGCTTTGTTTCCCAGGAAGGTCTTGAACTCCTGGCCTCAACTGATCCTACCACCTTGGTCTCCCAAAGACCTGGGATTACAAGCATGAGCCACCACACCTGGCCTCACTTCTAGAAATCCGTTCCCTAAAATGCTACTAGACAATAGCAAAGCTATACATTCAAGATTACTCGCCGTGGCATTGTTTGTAATAGCAGCAAACTGGGAAAAACCACATGCCCATAAGTAAGAGAAGAGATGAGTAAAACACCACAGGTATACAATGCAACAACATTCTGCCTCTGGAAAGGCTGAGGCAAATTGGTAAGTGCTAAAATAAAAAGAGATTCGCATTATTCACTCAGAGAAGCAGATTACAAAATCATATGTCAGTACCATTCTGTCTTTGTTTTTCTAAATCTATTTATATAGATACATCCTACAGGCATGGAAAAAACTCGGACCACATAACAGCCAGTTGTTTATAGTGGCTGCCACAGCAGAGTGTGACTGGTGAGGAAGGAAAAACAGCTCACTTTTTTCATGTTTGTATTATTTGAATTTATGGAGCAAGTATTACTTTTATACTTTTTTTTTGAGTCAGAGTCTCACTCTGCCACCCAGGATGGAGTGCAGTGGCACGCTTACAGCCACCGCAGCCTCAACATGCTGGGTTCAGGGGATCCTTCTGCCTCAGTCTTCCAAGTAGCTGGAACTACAGGCATGCACCACCACGCCTGGCTAATTTTTAAAAAATTTATTGTAGAGATGAGGTCTTAACAAGTTGCCCAGGCTGGTCTCGAACCCATGGGTTCAGGCAATCCTCTTACCTCATCCTCTCAAAGTGCTAGGATTTAGGCGTGAGCCACCATGCCTGGCCCTTTCATACATTTTATAATTTTATAGAATTTACAGAGATGGTGGGTTAAGCTTATTTTAGGCTTAGTCACAGAATACATAGTACATTAGCATTCCTAAAACACTTCAGTTCTCTTGATCTGGGACCATGCCTTACTCTTCTCAATGTACCTGGAGAACTATACAAAGCATTTTGCACACACAGTAATAGGTGTTCAAGAAGTGTCTTTTAAAAATTTTTAAATGTGCTTTTTTTTTTAGAAACAATGTTGCCCGGGTTGTACAGTGGCATAATCACTGCAGGCTCGAACTCCTGGGCTCAAACAATCCTCCTATCTCGGCCTCCCAAGTAGCTGGAACTACAGGTGTGTGCCACCATGCGCCCAGCTAGTTTTAAATTTTTTTGTAGACATAGAGTCTTGCTTTGTTACCTAGGTTGGTCTAAAACTGCTGGCCTCAAGTGATCCTCCTGTCTCAGTCTCCCAAAACACTGGGATTACAGGTGTGAGCCACTGTACCCGGCCTCAGCATCTTATTGGACTATACTGGACAAAAGAATGCATTCTACTTGCGAAATTCCACTGTGTGCAGTATAAACTGTGTGTGAGTGAGGTGTGGTGTGTGTGTGAATGTGTGTGTGTGTGTGTGTGTGTGTGTGTGTGTGTGTGTGAAGATGGGGAAGGCAGGACAACATACCAGATTTACAACCATTCTAGTTGTTTTCAGATGATGACTATGAAAGATAATTGAAGAGTGAACTCCAACAGACTTTACGTATTGGCCACGAGACACTTTCCTCAGAGTAACAACCCTGCACTCAGTGACACGTGCTGGGTTCTTTTGCGCGGCAGTTGCTAACAAACACTTCCCAGGCTGCTGCCATCTAGGTCGTGGGGTTGCAGAGGGCTGGACTCCTGCTGTCTGTGTGGGTAGAGATCAGTGTTTGCTCAACAACACAGGGTTGGTTGGTAAGGAGAAATTTTTTTTCCTTCTCAAGAATACCCTGGAGTCTTTCCAAAAAAGGAGATGACTACACAGAACAATCCACAGAACCAGAGATGGAAAGCCTGTTTTCACACTTGGGAAAAACTAAGCAAGTAAAACAGCACTGTGCACCTTGGTGCACTGGAGG
This sequence comes from Carlito syrichta, assembly GCF_000164805.1. Lineage (NCBI taxonomy): Eukaryota > Metazoa > Chordata > Mammalia > Primates > Tarsiidae > Carlito > Carlito syrichta. Next base: position 618,343 of record NW_007256989.1, on the reverse strand, counting down.
GACACCGGACACCAGAGAGGTCCAAAATGCCCTCCTGCTTGGGGGAGGGCCCTCCAGTCACCTGCTTGCTTCCCACCATGGACACTTTTCTTTCCTTCTTGGGATTTTCCTCTTTCTCCCCATTTTTTCCCTTCTCAAGCACTGCCCCCGTGAAAGCAACTGCAGAATAAAGAGGCTGCCCAAATCCTCTCCCTGGGAGGAGACGGGCTCGTTGAAGGACGGAGACCAGGTGTCATGTCCAGTGCAAGACTGGGCTCTCACCGTCACTGAGAAATCCTCCGACCCCCCGCACAAGAAAACACAGACCTCAAATACTCTTATCTCTTTTATTTTCTTCGTCATTCAAGCTCATTTACAACATTCCAGAAGGGAAAAATAATTTGAGTTTTTAAAACTCAATCTGCCCAAAATGTATTATAATATATGAAACCATGCCATTATCTCTCAGAAAAAAAAGCATTCAAAGTTAATTTGATATTAAAGTTCAAGATGAAGAGTAGCCTCAAAGTATGGCATGTACAAGGTTCAAGTGCAAGAAGTGTTTCCATTCCAACTGCTTGACAGAAATGCTGGAGTGATGCATGTGATTTGAAATACGCAAATCCTTTAAGGTTTCGGAACTAAGTATTAAAATGAAAACAAATGCTGCATAGTTTCAGTGGCTTTCAATTTCCTGTTTGATCTCAGAAACATATGGATGGTCTTTGCCGTGCGCCACTTCCATGATCGCAATGGCCTAGAAAGAGCGAGATGGGACAGGTGAACGGTGAGCGCCGGAAGCTAAGCCCCACACGCCTCCAACCAGCTGCTTTCATCACGTAGGGCCTCGCAGCTTTAAGGCCCGGGATGCAAACTGGTTTTTAGCACCTATGTTCTCCTCTATAATCAAGCACTTTGAAAAAGGAGACAAGATTATCTGGTAACCAACAGGTCATCCAGTCTCTATTGCTGAGTGAAAAACTGTAAAAATGTTTAGATAGTGACTGAAGAAGTGCTATAGAGAAACTGGTTTCATGACATTCTTTTGACCCAATTTTGCCATAATTCCAAGAGCCCAATCTAGACTTTTCAGGGGAAAATGCTTTAAGGACTAAAGTATTTGACTTTATACAACCAAGAAAACAGGTAAATCTTAAACAGAATGGTCCACCATGAACTTTACATGAACTCTATTTTGCTTTTAGTTTACATTACTAATCTGTAAGACTTGGCTAAACTATTATTCCCTTTTTTTTTTTTTGAGTTGGAGTCTCACTCTGTCACCCAGACTGGAGTGGAGTGACCGCTCCCGGCCACCGCAGCCTCAACCTGCTGGGCTCCGGCGCCTCAGCCTTCCAAGTAGCGGAATTACAGGCATACGGTACCACGCCCAGCTAATTTTTTTATTTATTGTAGAGATGAGGTCTCGCCAAGTTGCCCGGGCTGGTCTCGAACCCGCGGGCTCAGCCAATCCACTCACCTCGGCCTCTCAAAGTGCTGGAATTACAGGCTGAGCCACCCAGCCTGGCCTATTCCCTTTCAAAAGGCCATGTTTTTTCCTTTTAATACATCTTCTAAAAAAAACCAACTTAAAAATAGATGCAGGTTTCATTGGGGGATGTTAGACAGAACACACTTAAGGTTTGTTTATATCGAGGCCATGTAAAGCAGCCTGGAATCCAGTGGCTTAATCACTTCCTGCCTGTGTGACCTTGGGCAATTTACTGAACCACTCTATGCCTTACATGCCCCATCTGCAAAAACATGAAATAATACCTACCTCCCAGGGTTGTTCATTTACATAGTGTTTCAAACAATGCCTGACATACAGGAAGAATGTATCAAATGTGATCTATGAGAATTTACTTGCTCCTTTGTATTCAACTGAATGACTGACAGATAGAAAAACTTCCATTACTCCCCCAGTCAGGGGATTCTTGATGGTCTGTGACTACGACAGGGATTCCTGTATACCATCCATTCTCCTTCTAGATCTCAAACAAGCAGGCGGCAGGCAAGGCACTGTGCGAGCCTTTGGAAATCCCGTCTCAAGGGCCCATCTTGCCCTCTGCACTCATTTCAAGACTCCGGCTCCAGCCTTCTCTGATCGGTCACTTAATTACCTGCCAGCACTTTGCACTTGGGACCTAACTGGCTAATGTTTCCCTCAGCCTCACTAAGACAATACAAATGTTATCTCAGAAGACAAATCTCATGGTTTAAGATGGAAACTTGGTTTCCCCCTGGCTTCCAGCCTGGCTGGGCCCTGACCCTTCTAAGTGGGATGTGGGGCCTGACCCCATCTTCCTAGATAGTCTACCGGAAAGCATTGGAGAATGTGGAAGAGGAGGCCTGCAGGGTTAGTCCATGGGTCCAGCATTTATAAAATCTCCGACAGGGGTAAACAGACTGTCCTCCAACTTACACTGAATTAACTGTTACCTTCCACATTAAGGACAAAGAGAAAATAGCCGGGTTCGGTGGCTCAGCCTGTAATCCCGCGCCTTTGGGAGGCTGAGGTGAGTGGATTGCCTGAGCCTGCGGGTTCTAGACCCGCCTGGG
>NW_007256989.1:590168-615782 GCF_000164805.1 Carlito syrichta | reverse complement strand
CAAAAAAAAAAAAAAAAAAAAAAGAAAAGAACAAAGAGAATTAATACTCAGGATGGTGACTTTGAGCTACTATCCAGGCCCAAGCACACAGCAGCTGACAAACACTGATGACAAATGTTGCGCAGGGTCAAGGCTCTTCCCGAGATTTTCTCACCGCACAAGTGGGCGGAGCTAAAGCTTCAACTCAGAGACATCTCAGAGCTTGCATGAAGCGCCCCCAAATACCCTAGGCTAGTTACTCACTTAACCTGCTTAAGCCTAACCTTCTTCATCGGGACAGCCTGTCTCGTTTTTATGAGAATTAAAAGACACACAAGGGTCTTAGTATGTAAATGGTACTCATGAAGATAATGGTGATGAAGTACCTTTCAGAAGCAGCAAACTTGCAACCCTAACGCTGAGCAGCTCTGCATACCCAGCTGCCTTGATTTCACCACAGCTGGGCAACGTAATTCAGTAAATCCGAAAGGGCAAATGAATGGAGAATTCCTCACCAATGGCCTCCGCCCACTTCCCTGGCTTCACAAGAGGCAGCACCTCCTTCTCTCACCCACGGGCTGGGCCTGTGATCATGGCCAGCCCCTTCTGATGTGTGCCCCCCCCCCTCCAGAAGGGCCTGGACACAAGCATGGAGAGGCTCTATTGCTTACTCTACTCTTGCCTGCGGATCCCAGGCCACCACCCACCTCCCTGCTCCCACGGCCAGATGGTGGGCAGGGCTGGGTGTCCTCCACTATGGCAAGGCATGAAGGGACTGTTGTCTGGGAGGCCATGCGGCCCCTGGGCTCCTCACCTCGGCTCACAGACATACCTTCTTCAGGGCTTTCTCTCCTGCGGCTTTGTGTTCCAGGCCCATGTACAACCTTCCCAGTTTCAACCACATGGAAGCCACGTTGAGGGAGTACAGAGGATAATGCTTACTGGAGGAAGAGAAGAGACAACAGGCAGCGTGTCAGAGGCTGAGACCCGCCCCCCACAGGCTGGGCGCAGAAAGCCCACACCTGCCAAGCTCAAGGCCAACCTACCCCGGGTAGCAGGCCTCTCCAACCCTGCCAAAGCTCTGGGTGGAGAATGCGGGAGGCACAACACTGCCCAATCATCTAACCATCGTAGACACTGTCCATTTTAGGCAGTTTGGGCATTTCTGAAAAGTCACATAAAAACTGCAGGAGTAGTCCTACACCAAAATGTTTGTAAATGCAACATTTGATCCCAGTCCAGATAGACTCTTCTATCTCAGATGTATCCAAAACAATGCTCTGGGAAAACACCTTTCAAAGTAAATGTGGCCGGATGTGGTGGTTCATGCCTGTGATCCCAGTGCTTTGGGGGGCTGAGGCAGGAGAATCGCTTGAGGCCAGGCGTTTGAGACCAGCTTGAACATAATGAGACCCTGTCTCTACCAAAACAAAAACAAAAACAACAAAAAATTAGCTGGGCACAGTGGCTCATGACTGTAGTACCAGCTACTTGGGAGGCTGAGGTGGGAGAATCATTTGAACCCAGAGTTGGAGGCTGCAGTGAGCTATGATTGCACCACTGCACTCCAGCCTGGGTGACAGAGTGAGACCCTGCCCCCCCCCAAAATTAAAAATAGATGTTCTATTTATGAGGGTTACAATTAGGCCCATTGCCTCACATTAGAAAGACTGTGCACCAGGCCGGGCGTGGTGGCTCATGCCTATAATCCTAGCACTTTGGGAGGCTGAGGTGAGAGGACTGCCTGAGCCCATGAGTTTGAGACCAGCCTGGGCAACTTGGCAAGACCTCATCTCTACAATAAATCAAGAAAAATTAGGTGAGTGTGACGGTGCATGCCTGTAGTTCCAGCTACTTGGAAGGCTGAGGTGAAAGGATTGCCTGAGCCCAGCAGGTTGAGGCTGCGGTGGCCATGAGCGTACCACTGCACTCCAGCCTGGGCAACAGAGTGAGACTCCAACTCAGAAAGAAAGAAAGAAAGACCATGCACTTACATATACACATATAACCTAATGTGTCTCAAGACCCGTTTCTGTCACACCTTATGATATGGTTTAGCAAAACTAGAAGCTTCTTCCAGATATTCTTTCTCTGTTGTCCAGTAGGGGGCTTTATACACAGTAGGTATTCTCTCTTTGGTTGTTACTCAAGGCTGAGGAGGCCTGCCTGGGAAGAAGTCATTTCCCCAAGAACAGGGCCCAGGGGCAGTTGGTGGGTGAGCAGGTGTGTGAGTGTTCATGGGTGAGAAGAGGTTCATTTATGGACTAGGTTGCTCCACCCTGCCTATCCTGAAAGTCACTCCAAAAGAGACACATTCTAGATGTATTCCTGGGCAGGAGGTAGCATGATGCCTGGAAGTGACCCCAAAGAAAGCCAGAGCTGGGCCCCAGAGAGGGCCAGTTAAGGATGGGGCCAGCACATCAAGGCCCTGTTGGGAGAACAACCACAGACTGGGAATGCTGTCTGTCTGAGAGGGAAGTGTGCACGAGACCAGAGGACTTCCTCACCCACTCCAGGAGGAATAGAAGACAGATTATCCCCAACATAACAAATTCTGTTTCCAAGAGCAGCTTTCAAGAGCCAGCTTCCCCGTGGGCTCCACCTGCTGGCTAACCAGGGCACAGTGGGGCAGGTGGAGGGTGACTGGGCAGTGCAGACTAGACACAAACTTTGTAGTCCCCCACCTCAGAAGTTGAAGGGGACACTGAGGGCTCCTCAGACTCATGAGAAACACCTTCTGGAACACAGAGATGTCCAGGTTTAATGCCCAGAGACTGAACCACTTGGTACACTTGGTCTTGGGCAGATGCTGTAAATGTATAATGTCAATGCCTTTAAGGAGTGCTCCAGTGATCTGATCCAGGCCATCTCAGCCCTTAGGGTTAAGTCAGAGCCAGACAACAACCCTACAACCGCCTTCTGTTGCCCACCTTTACGTTTGATAACCCTCCAGGACAGAACACTTCCCTATGGCAGTATTATTACAAATTAAGAACCAGCTTGTATTTTCTCAAACCTGTGGCATGGGTTGTGGAGATCATTAGATAACCATAGTCAACTCATTGGTCCCATCTGCAAGCTGGCTGCACTTTGAAAAAGCAAAAGAGGATGGTGCAAGTAATATGAAAAGCAGAGTTTCTGGCCCTCCATTTCTCTATCATCCAGGAATGACAGTGGTGTTGAGGTTGACAAGGGCAATAACTACCATGGCTTCCAGGGTTTTGACAAAACTCAGATGTGTGGCCTTTTGGCCAAGTATCTGCAGATTCATATTGTTGGAGCATTCACTGTATCCCTGGGGGTTGCCGTGTCCGAACCAAGAATGAAGGCCAATGCAGCTTTCTCCAGAAATTATGATCCCATGAAAGATTTTCAGGAAAGGAGGAAGGCTGGTATCTTTCCACGTACGAAGTGATTTTGGGATATAAAGAATTTTTGGGGGGGGGGTTGAATTATGCACAATTAAGTTGTTACTGACCTGTGTTCCTGAACTATGAAACATGCTGTGTGAGCTTGGAAGTAGTTCCTGTTGATAGGCAATTAACAAATACTTCTGACAGTAAGTCTTTGCATAGTTATTCTTATTGATAATTCAAGGCACTAAATAGCATCAGAACGAGTTTGGAATTTTTAAGTGTGTTCATGAACCTGATAAAGGTAACTTTGTTTCTGTATTTAACATTTCTTTCTTTTATTTTCTGTACTTTTAATTTTTTTATTTTAAAGATGTGCGATATGATTCAGGGTTAGGTACGCAAGAATTCATTATATAGGTACTCTTGTTGATAAGGTGTGCCCCTCCCGTATTTAACATTTCAATGCTTTAGTACATCTTTAATTCTTCTGATATTGTCCATTTCATTGTGATATTCTTAGGTGCCGTTACTTGGTCCTGGGCCATGAATTTAAGGCATCTTCATGAGCCCATATGAGACTACTGTACTGCAGGTTCTAAGAAAAAACAGAGACAGTCCTAATAAAATCTGTCCTTGGTCTTTGTCACTACTGGGTAGCCCTGCCACCACCAGACAGATGAAATAGATAACTGAAATGTAGGGTTCCTTACTCAGTATTGCTTACAGATTAGATACATATCTAATCCAGAAAAAGGCATTTTAGTTACTTAACTAGAATTGGGTAATGTCTGCTAATGACTAGCAGGGTATGGTAACTTTTGAAGGGACATCTTAGGACTGCTTTAATTTTGTTTTTGTTGTGATTAAAGTGATGCTACAGAGAGCTTTAAAAATTATTTTATTATCCAAAGCTAGTTTAATCACGAATTGTTACTTTATTAAGATAACACAACCTGTATTTCACCCTTTTGTTTTTAACCCATGTGTAAAACTCCCAGTGACGCGAACTGTATTAAACCCAGGCATGGGGTGAGGAGGGGAGGCAGAGTTTCTGAGACCATCGCTTAACTTGGAAGGGTGAGTGGGAAAAGAAACAGAGTGGTGGCTTTTTAATACAAACCTGAATTAACTACTATGGACTTGGGCCCTGGATGGGACCTGGGAGGAATCTTGCCCCAGGACCCCCTGCACAACCACTCCATCTCCTGGGGATGGTAGAGAGGAGGCCTGACTCAGGAGCAGTACCTTGTGCCTGCGGCTTCAGTTGTGGGTGCAGAGGTGAGGCAGCTGTTCCAGGCATATTCCAGCACAGGATAGGAAGACACTGCAGCTACTGTATGCATTCTGAACTACTAAATTCCATTTTGTGCTAGAGTGACCAGAAACAGTCATTGCAATCACCTGTAAGGCTTAATGATTTTCTGTCCGTATCGCAGGGCTCCTTCCCAATCCTGCATGTACAAGCAGACACCCATGGCCTGGTACATCATGTGCAACATGTACACGTTACTGTCCTCGAACACGGAGCTCATCTTCTCCTGGCTGAGTTCACAGATCTCTAGCAGTTCACTAGGGGGTGATGTGGAGTCAAGGAAATGACCGTGGGGCCCAGGCTGCCAGGAGACTTCCCCAGGCCAGGTTGAGGGAATTATTTCATCCCCTCTACTCACACCCTCCCCCACCAGAAAAGAAAATTACAGAAAGCCAAGCAAAAGTCAAAGAAATATTTTTTCTCTAAAGAAACAAATGAGGAAACAAAGGAGGAAAAACCTGAAGACCTCAACTGCTCAACAAAATGAAAGGATTTCAGGCACAGGGTGAAGACCTTCCGTTCTGGTTCTGATGTAAACAATGTCGATTAGAATCATGATTCTAATGAAATTCAAATCCATATCCCGCCTGGAACCCTGAGCACTACAAGGGCAGAGCTCCTTGTTAGCCTGAGAAACAACGTGCCTTTCTCTAATTTCCTCTCACGGGTTTTAAATTCTATGCTTTAGGGTACAGAGTGAATCCTTTTCAACTCCCAAGAAAATGCTACAAGGCAGTGGTTAAAGACATGGATTCTGATAGCAGAGCTGGGACAAAATCCTAGATCTGCCATGATCAGCTGTGTCCTTTGGGCAGATTCCTTGACATCCTGAGCCTGTTTCCTCATCTGCTACAAGGGAATGGCAACAGTCCCTGTTCAGTGTCCCCTAAGGAGAGCTGAAATAAGCAAGGCTCTTGGCACTGTGCCCCACCCAACACACGAGGCCTTCAAGTCTTTCACAGTCCTCCACCATAGGGGAGCTCCCAGCCAAACTAGTCAGATAAAGAGAAATAAGAACAGCACTATACAACTTTGATGGGGCTGACCTCACACCACGGGTGGTCAGTACGCCTTCACACATTTACCAGGAGACATTCTTCCTTCCATATTCAGAATCTTAAACCCATCCTTTTCTTGTCCTCTTCCCAACTTCCCACCACTCTTGTCGACAAGGAGTAATAATCTGTCTGGACTGCAGCAAAGGATATATTTATAGTGCTTGGCCCTCCGGAACTCCTCGATGACGTTGCGTGCATATCTGACCATGTCACGGATGGCTTCTGCCTTTGGGGGATTGTTGAGCTTCCGGATTTCCACCTTGGCCTTATCCTGAGGGAAATGTCCACAAGTAAATCATACTGATGAGGAAACCTCTCTCACACAATATACATTCCCGTACAGAGGGAAAGGGGTGCCCATGCGAAGGTTACAAAAGAATAAAAGGAAATCAGGCAATGGATCTAAAAGAAATTCAATACCCCATTACCTTTTTACAGAAACAAAAACAAATATATTAATTTTCTAGACAATTCTTATCTAGAATGTGTATGCTATAAGCAGGTATGTTCACACATCTACAAATCCAGAGGGTAGCACTAACGAAACAACACTCTGGGCAATGCCAGAGAAACTTCCACATATTCTGGTGAACAAGTATATGGCAGACAGGAATAATGCAAGCATACCCCCTTGAGACTGGCCCTGTGGTCTAAAAAGAATATTCAGAGTTCCAAGCTAAGGAATTCAGAGGGGCCAGCTTGGCGGTATACCTCCAATCAATGAAGAACACCTGGCCTGTTCCTTGGGCTGTGCAAGGAACTGAGACCTTTTGTTTTGGGCTAGGTGGAGGTTGCTAAGTGAAGATTTCTATTTAAAGTGCATGCCTGGAGAGAGAGGGGAGGGCAAACATAAATAAATAAATGAAAATAAACTGCATGCCTTTTGCAACCTTCCAGCTAGACCCTGCTGTATGTAAGACCCCAATAAACCTATGCCCTGTCCACTGTCTCCGTGTCTTTTCTTCTTCAGCCTCTCAGACCCTGTGCCGTCCCCACTCAATTTGGCAGAGGTACAGCCCAGCAACAGGTTAGAAGGCCTGGAATTATTCTCAGATAATTTCCCCGCTCCCTTCTCTTTTGAGCAGTTGTTTCTTTTCAAGAAACAGCCACTTGGCAGATCCTTCTCTTCTTTGTACGGTGTAATGGAAATGTTTTCATCGGCTATGATGAGCAGGTTTGAACAGAGACCTGGTCTAACTGGATTCCCTCTTGCTGTCTTTGAAGAGTCTGTCTTTAAGGGGTCAAACATACCACAGGAGGAGAGGCCAAATCAGACAGAGGGGTTCATTCAGCAGAGAACTCCTGAGGTGAGAGTGCAGCCTGCCAGGGAGCAGCCTTACCTTGTCTTTGGTGGTGCACTCCTGGCACTCGCAGGTAAAGAAGTAAGAATCTCTTAACCGGTCGTTCCTATCTTCTGTTGGGTACAGGAGATCAATATAGCTGGTAAAAACCTAGGGGTCCAAAAAAGTAAGGCTTCAGGCCACTACAGGGAAACCCAAGCCTCATCACTCCCATGGCTTTGCAGTCCCTGTGGTGGTGTCCTTGCAGGGCCGAGGATGAAGAGGGCCACGGCTGAGGAACATGTTGTTTAATGCACCGAATTTCCAAACTGAGCAGCTGCCTCATGTTGTCCACCTCTTTGTGTTGGGGAAGAGAGAGTCTATAAAATCAAGGAGTCTCTAAAACAGTCACTAAGAGGGTTAAAAGGATCTCTGCCCCCTTCCTCCCCAAAGGAAGCAAGCTGTGGATGTGTCCCAGCAGGAGATGCCCTGGTCTCAGGTACAGAGGCAAAGTCTCCCTGGGCAAGGCTCAGGTCATCTTTTAGGGTCAGGCCTGTGCTGTCTCTGCCTGGCCTTCTGCAGCCTCTTTTATTTCACAACCTGGGTTCAGATGCTTTTGCTGCCATTACGGCTGGGTGCATGCAGGGGAGGCATGAACACACACATGCCATGAAGCTCTCCTCCTCCTCACATCACTGGCCACAGAGCAAGAGGCTCAGTTCAGCAGGCTGGGACCAACAGCTCTGGGTGGGCCAGAAGTCTGCGGAGGAAACAGCTTCCAGGACATCCATACGCTGCTGCCTGACTCAGCAGCCAGCTCCTGATCCTGCAGGGCAGGGAGCTAGGAAAGTCTCTGCCTTGGGCTCAGGGGGTTTTCCTGCCCTTGCCTTTTCCTGATGGGGTCTGTAACTAAGACTTGGAGCATATGGAGGAGACCAGCATTTAGAGGTCCATTATCTACTCACTGGGACAGCACTGGCTGCTCATCCCACACAATCAGGCAAATGTCTGACTGAACAGATGGATTTCATAAAACCGCCAGCATGCCAGTGACCGCAGGCACCGCCAGGCAGGCGGGGGAGGGACACGCACAAGGCTGGGTGCGGCAGGGGCAGCCAAGCTCTCCCCGCCCAAAGGGCAGGACTGGGCATGTCCTGGTTCATCCCCACACCCTGAAGGATGAGTTCCTTCCTCTCTGAAGGACAAGTGACCCCTAGAGCACTGACTGCCATGCTTCAGTCTCTGCACTGGGACTGCAGAGAACAAGGGGGCAAAGGGAAACAGCAGCCGGCCCCGCCCTTTGTCACTCGGCAAGAACCTGCCTGATTTTCCTTGAAATGACTGATGGACACACAGTGCAACAAATAGAAAGTTCCAGAAGATGGCGACAAAGGCCACTCCAGTATCACTGCTCACAGCCCAGAAGTCAGTCTAGGTGACAAATGGCTCATCTCTGCAGTTAGTCCACAGGCTGCTGGGGCCTGGTGATTACATTCTGGCTGCAATTGTCTCTTTCGACAAAGAGGCATTGGGGTAGTCTTCACAAGATGTTCAGAAACCTAAACACCCCAGCCCAAAATGGATACACCCTTGTCATGACAGAGTTGGCACAGGAGAGAGAGCCAACCTGCACACTGGGCTTCAGTTTCCAGTTCAGCTGTGGACCAGTGAACAACTTTCAGAGAAATCAAAGCACTGCTCATTCAGCACACTGATAATTAGGTTTAAAATTTAAAATATCCAGAAATGCATCTTAAAGTAGCATCTCAAATTAATAAACTGAAATTTAACCTAAAATGTATGATTACAGTCCCTAAAAATGCATGTGTCTTGCTAAGGATTTCCTTAGGAACACAGAGCTTACTACATCAACCCAGTAGGCCAGCCTCTTCCAGGTGAGATGTCTTATAAGGTCATCATGGAATCACACATGGGAGAGGAAAAGGGAATCACTGAGCAGGTGACGGCACACCTGGTCCCCTCCACATCCCTAGGTTAAGGAGGGATGCTGTTATGCATCTTGGCCATAGGTTGCTTCTACTTCTCCTATTAGCACGTACAACTGGCCATCTGAATTACATTCCCAAAACGTGAGCTATGACTCGAAGTTCAGGCGTGGACTTGATGTGACATGAAACGCTGATGTGTCACTTTAAGTGGTAGCTCTTCAGCTACTGCTGGGTTGACTGCTCTCTTCAGCTTTGGATCCTCATGGTGGTGTTGGGGGAAGGGTAGTGGGTGGATGGGAAGCACAGGCAAGAATTCACTGGGGAGAAAAAAGCTCCAGCTCGATTGTTCAGTAATAGGAATACACAGTCTCTAAATAGAATAAAATAGGAATAGGAATTCACAGCCTCTGAACAGAATATACTCATTTTGGTCATTTTGGCGATCTGTTTTCTATAAATCTCTACAAAGCTTTGTGAGGAACTTAACGCAAATTTATTCCAGCCTCTTTCTTCCTGACCAAAGATGGAAATGGAAAGCAGCAAACAGAAGTCTCAAAGTGTGGGATTCTAAGCCACAGGTCACCAATCTGATCACTGATCCCTGGAGGGCATGAGGACGGATACAGTTTAACTGCTGGAAGCATTCACAGCCAGTACTGTCAAGTGACACTACATGGATTTGTCTACTCTGCCTTTTAACAGACCTATCGTTACACTGCCATAGCCACCAGTGCCCATGAACTCACCTCCTCTCCTGGGCTGATCTCCTGTACAGCTCTGACTTCCGCTAGCGTCCCTTTGTAGGTCACAATGACATTGGGGCAACAGCTATGGTTCATCAGTGCAACACTATCAATCAAAAGAGAAAACACAGTTTTCTTAGTGAGGCATACTGTTTAATCTCCTTGGCTACTTACTTGCTAAGTTAGAGGAACTAGTTCTCTGCAAGACGTTAAAAAAACAATCAAATAGTTGGCCATCGTATTCTAAGAGATTGTTTTGCATGCATTTATAATCCTATCTAACATCTAAAACTTTAACCGTGTTGGAAAATGAAACCTACAAACAAAACAATAATATCTGAGCTCAAAACAAAAAACACACAACAATAAAAACAAATCACCAATGCCACAAATATCCCTTCCGGATAGAAGCAGCTCTGAGAACCCAGTACCCCAGCTAAATTGACTCCACTTTACACTGTCAAAGGCAAATGGGTTGGCGTTTTTTAAGCAGCTTTTTGTATTAGTGAATTATTTCTCACATGTTTTCTTCAGAGGTTGAGAAATGCCAGCTTCCTAGAGGAGGGAGGGCATGTGATCCCCTGAGAGATACGGAGACGACCGTCTGAGTTTCTCTGCACCTCAATTTCCTCATCTGGAAAATTGGGACATTATTGCTCCTGCTGCTCACTGTCTGCTTTTCAGGGACAGCAAGAAGGAGCGAGAGATTCGGCTATGCGAGGTGCTTTGAGCTTTCTGATTATATCAAGGTCAAAGTTCTGAGAACAGAAATTTCTAAACTACAGGGAAAAAGTGCTTGATCTCTGAAAATGCTGCCTTTGAAATCACAATGCCAATATGATTTCAGCCCAAAGGGATTTTTCCCCCAATTAAAACTGCCTGGAAACTGGGGCTCATGTTCCTATGAGCACTCACAGTCATGTGTATCACCTCTCTGGTGGCCGATGTCACCTGCCTGACCCTTCAGAGACCACAGCTCCTCCCTTGCTTGCCCCAAAAATACAAAAGAGGAAAGGCGTTCCGAAGCCTGATGAGGATAAGCTGCCCTGCTCTGCTGTGATCAAGGGGGAGCGGCCCTCTTCCACCTCCGGGCTGCTAGAAGCCTGAGCGAAGTGTGTGGTTGGCCTTGGGCCTGGGAAAACATGAGGCAGCTTCAGGGTCTTATCCTTGGAGAGGGCCACCTTGTCCTGCACCAAGGCCCACCTGGCTTCCTGGCAAGCGATGCACAGGGAATCAAGCCCTAGGAAACCTGATAAACAAATGCATCCAAAGGGAGGTTGTATTAAAAGAAAAGCATATTTCTAGAATCATCTTACAGAAGTATTAAATAATTCCCTTCAAGGCACAGACTCTTGGATATCTTTTTAATGGGGATGGGGCAAAGAAACTGTACCAACTCAAGTTCTTGGGAATTGTAATTCTCTTGGCAACTACTGAAAAGAGTGAAGCCTCAAACAATACCACTCTTACTCTTTCTTTTTGTCTTTTTATTTTTTATTTTGAGACAAAGAAAGAAAAGTTTATTTAAAAGTAAATTAGAGAGAGAAAGAGAAGGGAGAAAGAAGGTTCACCTCTCCAAGGTGGGGGAGGGGGCTAAAGCCAGAAAGCGTGGTGACAGTCCCAGCTCAAAGAGCACATGGCCACACCAAGTCTCGCAAGGCAATGGCCACTTTCTGTCTTTAAGAGAACAAAAACAGAGATTTCAGAGTTCATTTCATGAAGGTGTCGACATGTGCCTTCGTCAGAGGTCCAATGCCCCTTTCTCTTGTTCCCCTTCCTTTTCCCAGGGGCAAAAGTCTAAAAGAGCCTCTCCCCAAAATGCTTCTTTCCTCACTATCAGAATTCCAACTGCAGATGACACCATTACTGGCCATTTTGGCCTCAGTAAACTTTTTTGTCTCTCTAGTTCAAGTAAGCCCGTAGTGGCTGCTCATGAGACACAGACCAGTACAGACTCTTCTTTCTGACCCACACTGTGCATGGCGCCTGGTGACAGTGCCCACACACCAGGAGAGGGCACATCATTCAGGAAAGCACATGTGTGCTAAGGGCTTCCTACACATGTGCCACCCTAAAGCCAAGGGCTCCTGTGGTATATGTTAAGCAGCCTCCCTTGAGATAGCACTTAACTACAATGTGAATTAGTTCAGATGGAAATGTAGGATGGGTTCCTTGGCTCCATCTGTGAAGCAAAGGCTTGATGTCAGGGGACTGGAACATTGTGGAAATACCCATTCCACCAGAGATACAAAGACAAAGCCATTCTTGACAGATCACTAATGTCAGATCTACAAAGATCTGTTTGTCAACTGGTTAGCCTTTGTTGAATTACTCGCATATTCCTGATGTAGAAAGAAAAGTCCTATCGTTCTTTGAAAGTTTTCTCCAGTTCACTGCTTTAGCATATTCTTCCTCCAAATGGTTCATTTCTGCATTGGAGTTTTTCAGAAAGGACAGATGGAGAGGAAGCTTGTATAGTCTCCACTCAAGCCTATGGCCAATTCTTGGTTGGCAATTAATGCTTTACTTCGAACGTAAGAAATCCAAAGATTTCCAGAACCACAGATATGCAGAAAGCAAATCTCTCAGCAGGGCATGGGCTGCTCCTTCTATGCACACTACAAAATATTCTTTAATAACAGCTCTCTGCCTAGCAGGACTTAACAAGCAACTGTTCTCTTAACTACTACCTTCGCATCCTTAAGTGTAGGGGAAATATTTTGAAATCCGGCAGATTAAAAAGCTGTTTTAATTCACTTGGAGTTTCGTGTCTGCCACATACAGTTAGGTGGGTTTTTAAAAAATTTTTTAAAAATCAAGTTAATGTTAAATAAGTAAAATGAAAAGAAATTAAATCAAACTCAGCCTACTCAGGAAATATTGCAGATCCCAAATGAGAAAGTTCTTCATCTTCAATTGTGAAGCCATTACAGTTGACCTGCAGTGAGAATGAGGAAGAAAGAAAAAAATGAGCTAAAGCCTCTCTCTGGATAGAGATCAGTTCTTTCATTCTGCTTTTTAGCAAGTTAACTAGGAAGATGTTCTGGCTTAGTGGTTTTAAAACCTTTCTTTTGGCCCTGGTAGTGTTCAAACATTTACTTATCGGTCCCATGTGTAAACAAATAAGGGCAGAATTGTTAGGGTTGAAGTCTCCCACCCATGGCCCTAGAATGCCACAGAGCCCCAAGGCTCCATGGACTGAAGTTTGTATATATGCATGGGAATCAAGGTACCTTGAGTCTAATTCCAATTACACCACAGCTTTATTGTGTAACTTTGAGCTCATCACTGAATCCTTCTGTCTTTAAAGAAAGGAATCACCTGATCCAGCGCCTGTCTCATAAGGTGAGGTGGTAAATATGGAAGCCCTTACTCATCTAACTGCTGTCCTTCCATCCGAGAGGCAGAGGGATTGAGGGCCTGAAGCTAAGAGACTGAGACCCTGCCTTCCATGTCTTAGCCAAATCCACCACTGACCACTTTCTCATCCTTTAAAAAATACGTTGGAAACTACCAAGGGCAACTCTCACCATTCTGGAAGTCTAACTAAGAATAAGCAGGCTGAAACAAGGCCTACTCATGCCCAATTTCTATGTTGTTCTATAAATTCACACTTTCCACAGACATTTATTGATGTGCTGGGCACTGTGCACAGAAAGATGAACAGGTCAAAATTTTCAGCCTCAAAGAACATCCATTCTACTGGGAGACAATTCAGTGGGTGTTATTCACAGGTATCTAAAATTTCAGACTTGGGAGAAAACTCAATCTCTTTACTTTTTGATGATGAAACTGAGGTCAGAGAAGAGCATGACTTATTCACAGTCACACAGCTAGTTGGTGACAAAGGCTGAGACCCCTGCTTATCCCATACTGCCAGGAAGGTTTTGTCTGTGAGACAAAACACCAAATGATTTCACCCCATGCTTTTCCACACCCAAGGACACCACACTGCTACAATTCAGGTTAACAGATGGGCTTTATAAAACTAGCATCCTCTGAGCACTTACTGTGGGCCAGCACTGGGCTAGGTACTGCATATTTACCATTTCATAAATCTGCAATATCATTCTAGCATAATTACAGCAACCTATTTTACAGATGTAGAAACTGAGGCTTAGGAAGGCTCCATGTCTAAGTTACTTGTTCATGGACATATAAGTAGTGAGTGGCAGAACAGGAGTCAGAATTCAGACTAGACATTCTGACAACAAAGTCTGGTTTTGTCACAATATACCAAGTTTCTTCTAAAATTGGCCAGATCTACTAAATGTTCATGTAATTAATAGATCTGACCAATTTTAGAATATTAATTTATTGCTTTACAATTCAACACAGAAAGAGGGAAATGACAGGGTATGTGGGTTAGTAAACCAATACACACTCTTTGAAACTCAAGGTGGCTAGACGTTTCTAGTAGAAGACTTAGCATACTATTTTTTGTGTCAACTCCAAGTACCAATTCCATCATAGGAATGTTGACCAATGACCATCAACCTACATTAGGCAAGAGCAAATTAAGATGTGCTTTCATTCAACAAAATTTGAAGCACGAACTGTGTCTTGTACTTTTCTAGGTACTGAATGATCAATGCATTCTTTCAGATGGATACTACCATGTCTTAGCAGTATCTGGTACAACAAATGTTTGCAGAATGAGAGAATGCACAAGAACATTTGGCCATGATTTTCAAAACTAGTCTAGGCACAGCAGCTCCCAACTGCTCTGGGGGTGAGAGTCTTGCTTCTTTGCTTTTGTAGTGCCTCCTTTGCTGTAAGCCAAGCTGGACCAGTCCACGCCTCCTGATTCCTTCAGTCTCGAACATCCCCTGACCACCAGTCCCCTTCTTCTCTTCTCCTCCTCCTCTCACTGTGGAAGAGTGCATGTGTTGCTTCCTAAGCTAAGGCTCCCATGAGCACAGGAGTCATTACGTTCCTTGTGGGGAGGCGGGGATGGTGTTTAAGTCTACTTGCGTAGCAATTTTCCTGCCAGCTTTCCTTCCCTTTTGAAACATCCCCAGAGAAGAAAAGTGAACTTGCATGTTAAGAAAAATGCATGGGTCATGGTCCTTTATTTCAAGTCAAATCAGGCGTAAGTGCCTTGCTCAAGCTATTCTCATAATTAGCATTTAGAGTAGATGTAGGCTGCACACCAAAAATACACTTCCCAGCCGTGCATATGTTCCCAGTGATTAAAATGCACCTTGATGCTGTCAGAGAAGCGCAGCCACCTTCTGCTGCCAGCTGCTGCTGGGCTACGAGTTAACCCACAACAGCCTCCCATGGGCCAGACAGAGGGAAGGGCTGGGAGACTGGAACAACAGACACACCTCGGTGGTTGAGAGATGGGACTGGGGGTGATACGGGGGTGGCTGCCTGTAGCAGCACTTTCCACTTTTGCTTTAGAGTTTTCTTTGGGGATACTAAATTTTCCAAATGTATACATGTAAAAAAGCATGTATTGTATATATGTGTTTGTGGGTATACATACAATCTCAGAATAGATATAGATGTGATAAATACAAAGTCTGTTAAGGAGTTAATTATCTATGGTTCTGTGTGTGTGTGTGTGTGTGTATGTGTGTGCTAACGTATACAGATGTTTTAGATTTTCTGTGTCAGTCCAAATTTCAAAGACTGTCATTTTCACCACAAATAGACTTCTATAACCAAAGATCAAGTGCCTTGAGTTTTGGCTATGAACGTATGAACCACATCAACACTGAGAAACCCTGTTGCACGCATTCCTGTGTTAGAGAGGAAGTTATCTTTTTTTCACAGCTAGATATGAAGAGTAGATACAGTTTTTCAGAACATATAAGATAAGTCAGTTCCTCAGTACTCGACTGACAGGCAAATCTCCAGTCTTAAGACACTTAAGAGAGTATGGCATAAGCTCAAGATAGTATGAAGATCAGGAAAGTCTTTTTCATTCTTCTAATCTAGCATGTGTAGCTGAAACTCATTTTTTCCTTTATAAGGAATAGCATGTTCTTCCGATTACGACAGTCACATAACTGAAATATATCTAAGTAAACATAACATTATAAAGGAATTCAGCAAATTGTTAACAGTGGTTCTCTTAGGTGGGTGGAAGTGGGTAGAAGTGATAAAAGATTCATTTCTTCCTTTAAATGTATAATTTTTAAAGTGTAGTCTCTTTTTTTTTTTTCCATTGTTCTTAGTATTTTTTCACGTTACAGATGCTCATTGTAGAAAATCCTGAAAATCACCCAGGGAAAAAAGCAAAATTTTGCCACAACTCAGAAAACAACCATGAACTTCCATTTAATCTTTAAGTTATATATGTGCATGATCACATTATACACATTTTTATACTGCTTTTATAGTTAATGTTGTATCATCAACATTGTCCCAAATCTTTAGATATTCTTTGAAACATAACTTACAAAGTCTATGTAACCTTCTTTTTTTTTTTTGAGTTGGAGTTTCACTCTGTCGCCCAGACAGGAGTGCAGTGGCCACTCCCGGCCACCGCAGCCTCAACCTGCTGGCCTCCGGCGATCCTTCCGCCTCAGCCTTCCAAGTAGCCGGAATTACAGGCATGCACTACCACACCCGGCTGATTTTTTGATTTATTGTAGAGATGAGGTCTTGCTGCCCAGGCGGGTCTCGTAACCTTCTATCACATGGCTATGCTATAACTTATTTAACCAAACTCCTAGTGTCAGCCATGTATAATATTTCCTTTTTCCTTCTTTCTCTTTTTCCTCTTCCTCTTTCTCTCTCTCTTCCTCCCCTCCTTCCTCCTTTCTTTCTTCCTTCTTTCCCTCGTTTGGCTTTTACAACTTGTATATAAATCTCTGTCCACAATCCCTGATTATTGCAAGTTTCTGCAAATGGTGTTACTGGGAAAAGGGTGATGCTTATTCTATTTTAAGACAAAAACGTGTAAGTATCCACCTCAGTTCTTTTATGCCCCTAGAGACTGAAGGTTCTGAAAGCTTCTTGCAACCATGGATCAGAGTTCCAGTATTTCTCTCTCTGGGAAGGGCACTTTCAACTAGATGCCCAGTTTTAGAGGAAATTGCAAGGGTGTATGAGGGAGAGAGATTCAATGTAGCAAGTGAGGCCAGGAAAGAACCACTTTTGCAAAAACAGGAAGCCTCTGCGTTCCCGGAAGCATGGCTGCTGCACTCTCTCTTCTCTCATCCTGACAATGCCCAAGCCTCTGCTTTGCCAGTGGCCTAGTTTTCAATGCTTTAATCACTTTCCGGGCGCCCTTGCTTAGAAGACTCTCTGTTTATTATATAGTATTTTGGTAAACCTAGGCTTGTCTGAACATGATTTTTTAGTAACCACCAGGAAAGACTTTCTGCTCTTAGACTCCCATGGGCTCCTCTCGGTGGTGACTGTCCTTCTTCTGGCCATCAGAGAGGACTTTCCTTTTGGAACATCTGTGTATGCATTTGCTATATCAGCACATCCATGATAAGAGTGAAAAACACTACAGATTGAACTTCAGCTGAAAAGCAGGAAAGTGAAATTTAATGTAGAAACTCAAATGGTCTTTTTGCCAAGAGCTTAAAGTATGCTGGAGTACCAGGACACTGACAACTCCTTTGTTTTTATAAACTCTTTGTGAGGTAGAGGTAGAGGCAGAGGCAAATTTCCTATGCTCTACCCATCAGTGAGGTCCAGCAGAGAGGACCTTGACCTGCTCCAGGTCACCTAGCAAGGCTGTGGCCACAAAGAGTCAAACTTGTCCAGAGCCTTGTCGTCGGGAAGATGCTATCGTTCAATCTGCATTCATCCTTGCTAAGTGTGTGCTGGGGAGATGGTCATGGAAAGGGAAAGGCCAGACTGAGTGTTACCAGCTGCTGACATCCTTACCTGTGCAAAGAGTACTACCAGGCTATCATTGTCAGGGAATTCGAGGTGCTTGGAGTAAAAGTGATGGAGAGCACTAATGTCACTTTGAATCAAATCCTTCTTCTCATTGTCTAACTTCTCCAGATCTGTGGATAAACAATCCATTATTTTCCTGGTAGAAGATTCTGGATTTCTAGTCACATCTTTTTTTTTTCTTTTTTCCCTATAAATGGCATGGAAGAAAGGGGAAAAAAAATACTCCAACGTGTCAAGCCCCCACAGAACATTCTTCCCCATCACTTGGTCTAGCTGACCAACTCCAGAGAACGAAAGCATGTTGTTTCTTCCTTACTTTCCTCTGGTGATTAGAAGTCACTGAGGACAGGAGATTTCAACTGACCATTAGCAATGAGGTCAGGAATGGGTGGCAAGGACTCCTAACCAGCCCTGATCTAGTCAAGGGACCCCCAATAGGCCTGGAATCTGTGTCAGGGCCAAGCAACTGGGCAGCCCCTGATTTAATGCTTTTTGGGAAGGACATCAGCTGTTTACAGGACTGCAATTCAGCAAAGATCCAAAAATACTCAGCATGCCAAGAGAGCCAGCAGGAGCTAGCTCAGGATGCAATAACTCATCTTGTGAGCTCCTACCTCCTTCAATTGTTTCCTAATAATCCTGTCAACTCAGAAAAGATAAAAGCATTTTTCAAAACAGCACATGAGTCAAAATAAAAACAAACAACTAAAAAAATCACCCCCCCCCCCAAAGAAGAGCACAAGCTGCCCCTTCCCTTAGTTGATCCTCTCTAGTCCACATTAAATATGTGGCTGGAAGAACTACCCAGCCGGTCACAGAAAGACTTACGTGATTCAAACTCCTTCACAGCTAACAATTTTTCTGAAGATGTTCTCTCTGGGTGGATTTTCTAGTAATTGGAGAAGAAACCAGATGGATTTTAACAACCAGAGTAATTAGTAGTGCTTTCACTTTTACATCAACATGAAGAAAAAGCAACAATTCCCAAGGAAGGAAAGAAAGCTTCCCAATGAATCTACCACTTGGGCTCTCCAACAACCAAATCCAAAGGACTCTTTTAAAATGCTTTTTAAAATGTCTGCTGCGTTCCTAACACCCTAATGATACTATGCACACAGTAGGCTCAAAAATGCTTGTTATGGAAAAGAACAGGGCCAGAAAGCAACTTTTTAGGATCCTTACTTAAAAGAACTGAGTCTACAGACAAACCATCCTATTTATTATTTCTCCTTCTAAAAAGGAACAAAATCAAACCCCCCATCCATTTTACACTTTCTTTAAGCATAGGCTAAAATGATCTCAAATTCTGTGTTTCAAAAAGAACACTTTTGGTTGTATCTGTGAGCCCAGATTCACTTTAAACGTGTTGCTGGCTTTGTTCTAGACACCCCAAGAGGAGCTAACAATAGTAAACCCGCTAGGCTTTGAGAACATGAATAAACTTGGTGTTGACAAGAGTTCAAAGGCAGAGCTCAGGAGCTGGCCTGAGGCCGTGTCTTTGTAATCTGGCTATTCAATTTGGGGATACAGGTGGTCTAGCGGGGCGCTCTCACCTCCCTAGTTAACATGTTAAGCTTCCCCTTGGTAGTTTGGTAGCCTGTCTCCCCTAATCCTTTGCAAGCTACTAGAATACAAATGGTCTGTTTTTTTAATCATCAGGTCCTATCGAGATAAAAAGATGGGCAGGTAACTTTCATTTAAAACACTATTAGCAGTAGCAGTAATTATAATAAAAGTTGAATGAAACTAGTATAAACTTATCATAGCATTCTGACAACCCTCCTGGTGCCAAAATATTTCAAAAGTTCTTTTTTGGAGCAGAAATCTTCCATTCACAGGATGATGCATTTCTGTAGGATTAATAAGTCATCTCGCCTAGAAAAGCTTTTCCCTCAGGAAAGTACACCAGTTCTTCAGAATTCTTAACACAACTATCAGTAAGTCAGGGGGAAAATATAATACACCAGTAGATTTGTCACCCAATCCTTCCAAGATGCGTAGAGATGTAATCTGATGGTTTATTGACCCTGAAACCTCACCGGGTCACACCATTTCCTCCTACTCTTTCTTTCAGTCCAACTACCTTGCATAAATTCAAGGTAACTGATATTAAGGATCAAAAGTTAACCTCCTCCCGGGAAACCAACGATGATGTTTCAGTCTTGCTCTAGGAGCAACCCCTGAACGGCTTTGTTATTCTGGGCTGGCGAGGTGGCATTTCGGCAAGAGTCTGACCAAAGCTGAACACAGTGGAGAGATGCCCTCAGAGTCTGTAAATGTTCTGCTTCTGTAGATGCAGCCCCAGCTCCTAATGTGGAATGGGGCAGATATATGCTAATCACTGCCATCGCATTTGGCTTAGACTTAAAAACCAGAAACATTTAAGAGGGGAGGTGGTAGGGAGGGCAGAGAGGTATATGGAAAAGGTGGATGAAATTTCAGCTTTAACAGATTTATAGTCCAGAAGCCTTGCCACCAAATTCTCTATTAGCTTGGAGGAGAGAGTCCTCCATGGACTGGGCATATGCCTTCTAAACTCCATGCTACTTATTTCATGGGGTCACAGGAACAATTCCTATGTGATTTTCCTATTCTCCTTTTTGTTTGGATCTTCAGAGATCAGGTGTCTAATTATCATGCAATTGGTAAGGACTGACCAAGCCAGGGGGAGAATAGTCAGTGTGGCAGCTAATGCAATTCCATCTTAAAGCTAATCTGCCATGCTGACTTCTGATTAAACCAGTTCTGAAAATCCCTCTAATACTTTATCTACCATTAACTATAAATCCTGCCCTTAAGTCAAAACAATATTGATGTTATTGTATTTCAACTGTCCTACACACCCCTTTGGAGTCACCATTTCCCTATGGTTTACAAGCCCTGGGTCTGGGTGTGGGGGAGTTGATGGTGCAGGGATCTACCTTCTTGTCTTGCTGCCGCCCAAGACACAGACATGACTTATGTTCCTAAGTCCCTATTAAAGGTTTCCTTCTAAAAAACTGGATTTTCCAGCCTCTTTCTTCAGGTTCTCAGCTTCCTTTGGGGGTAAGTTTACACGGGCTTGCCGACTGCACAACAGTCAGTTTTGGTGTCATTTCTGGAAACTGCTATTGATGGCTATCATCTATTTCCATCAGGGGTACCGCTTTCCTTCTCCCCCATTTTTTACTCTCTTTCTTGTCTGCTTTTGCTTCTACTTTTCCACTCTTTCTCTTCTTTACACATGCTGTCATCACAGTTGCTTCATCCAATTCCTTGCCTGCTTATGCACTAACAAGAAAGAAAGGAAACGGGGAAGAGCAGAATATTGCAGAGGAAAGGGGCACAGGGTATACTATCTATAACAAAAAGGAGAGAGGAAGGTCTCAAAGCTGCTCAGACCAGACTGATTCCCTAAGAAGTTCTAATTATTGTGGGTCAGGCAAACCTGTCTCCAAAGTTCAGAATTCAATAGTCGTGGCTATGTTCCTTGTCTGGGGTAAGCAACACCCTAATCGCACAGGGCACACAGCAAACCAGATTATGCCTGAAGTATTTTCCCTACCCCATCCCTATGGACATGATAGGAAACGGAGCCTAAGGATGTTTAACAAGAGATGGTTTACCACAGGTCAGTTACTCATCTTTTATCAACCTTTGAGAGAAAAATAAAATAAAATGTACTTTAACATTATCCCATTTCCTTACCTGTTTGGCCAGAATCCTTGCTGTTAGTCTTACAGTCTCTGAGGGATTCCAGTTTTCCCCAAAAACAACCATGGCAGAACATTCCAGCTTGTGCATGGGCCAATCTTCTTTCTGGGAAAATTAAAAAAAAAATTATCAAAAACACCACACATACTGGAATAAAGTGTGAGAAAAGAGGATGCAATACATCCCCCTAGTTAAGGTCAAGTAAAACATGTTTCCTTTTGGAAAACACGGGGATGCTCACAAAAGCTAGAGATAAAAACATCTTTTAAGAGAGAGATGATTGTATAACCTTGACTTGGGCCTGGTCAAGGTTGTTGGGATGAGAAAATTTGCTTTGTGTTTTTTCATCAAGCATCTCATGGCTTTCTGCAGCCCCTCCTTGCTCCAAACAACTCATACACCTTTCCACTATCTGCACAGGTTGCCACATTGCAGGGTGAGGGACTCGGGTGTCAGCTGCAAAGATTTGGCTCTGCTCCCTCACCTTCTGTTCTGGCTCTGTTCTCATGTTAGGGCAAATACGAAGAATTGACTTTTATGCAACTAGTCGCCTTTTAAAGTTGATCTTTTTAAAAAGGCACAATGAGGGTTTTGTCAAGGGCAACTACTGGGAATATTGAGGAATACAGACTTCCCAAAGATTTATTTCTATCACACATCTTGAAGTTTTCATGCCCCAGGGAAAGGAGAGAAGGACAGGCACTCTACTGGAAGGATGGAGTCGCCCTCACTTGAGATGGAAGAGGTAGAGACAGGACAAGGGCACTATAGTGCTTGGAGGCCAAGGGTAGAAAGCACTTTGAGAACCTGGGAGAAAATGACACCAGTGCTGGAGACGGGCTTAGTGTGAGATGACTGAGAATTGATGTGGCGTCATGAGGGGCTTGCTGACTTTGATAGGAACCAGTTTTGGTGAAGTGACGGGGTGAGAGGCTGCTGGGAATGGATTGAAGAGAATGAAAGGAGACAGGGACGCTGAAGAAGTGGGGCAAAGGCGAGAGCAGGGTCCCTAACCCTTGGGCTGCAGACTGGTCTCGTGGCCTGTTAGGAACTGGGCCACAAAGCAGGAGGTGAGCAGCAGGCTCTGCTCGGCCTCCTGTCAGATCAATGAGATTAGATTCTCATAGGAATGCAAACCCTATTGAGAACTGACCATATGAGGGATCTAGGTTACGAGCTTCTTATATATCAACTCTTCATCCCTCTAAACCAGCAGTCCCCAACCTTTTTGGCATTAGGGATGAGTGTGTGTGTGTGTGTGTGTGTGTGTGTGTGTGTGTGTGTATGTGTGTGTGTGTGTATTTTTTTAAGATGGAAAATGTCAAAGCACATTTGCATCTGGACGGGAGCCCTCAGACACTGTTTCTCTCATAATGACAGGGCAATGAATGTCCTGCTCTGCCCTCAGCCTTCCCTCGCTTAGAAAAATGGCCAAGTCTATTTTTCAGATGCTCAGGCCAGAAACCTGGAGTCATCCTTGACACCACTCTCTCACTCACACTCCACAGTCAGCCAACTCTGGCACATCCTGTCTCTGCCCTCAGGATCTGTCTAGAATCTGATCACTTCTTACCTCTCCCACCTTTCTGCCCTCCGAGGGCCTGACATCTCTCACATGACTCCTGCCCCGCCCTCTCCTAATGACGCCTGCTTTTGCCCTCGCCTCCATGGACTACACTCCAGAGAGCAGCCAGACGGGCCCACAAAACTCGGATCATGCCTGCTTTCAGCTCAGAACCTTCCAATGGTGCCTCATCTCAGACAAAAGGCCAAGTCCTAAAGACGACCTTAGATGTGATGTGAGCTCACCTCCCACTATCTCTACCTAGCCCATCACCTCCCAGGTACTCTCCCCAGGTGTCACTGTATGTTGGCCACAGCAGGATCTTCACTGCTCCTAAGCAGCTCTTGCTCAAGGCCTTTGCATTTGCTCTGTGTCCTGACTTAGCACGCTCCTTCCTAGATACCCACACTGCTCCCTTACCCCTCCTCCTCAGTCTCTGCTGGAATGTCACCTTCTCAAGATGCCCACCACGATTGCCCTGAAAGCAGCAGCACTTTCCCATCACTCCTCCTTTCCTTGCTTTCTGTTTCGTCTTAGTATTTCTCACTACTACCTGATATAATACATATTTACTAGTTTTTTTTTGGTTTAGCATCTCCTCCCTCAATGAAAATAAAGAAGCTTAGTTCACCGCAGGGCCTGGCATTTACTAGACACTCAATATAGTTGTTGAAGGAATGAAGATGTCTCCCTACCCCGTCCCTTCCACCCCAACTCCTCAAGAAGGAAGCACATAATGTCACTAAGTGATTTAATACAGTACATGGCACCACCCCTTAGCTCAAGTTCTGTGCCAAGATGTTCTGCAGAGTTAAATAACGCCGTGCCGAATATAACTAAGCAGGTAGAGAAATGACCAGATAAGCACAAGGGAGAAGAGTATCTGTTTTTAGCCAAAGCCTAAAATGAGAGCATGGTGATGAGATGAAGAGGTAGAACAGGTGGGTCTGGCTCCCTGCAAACTCATCAGCTCTCTCCCCAGCTGCAAAGCAAAAAGGAAAAGACAGAGGGGGGCTTGGAATACCTAGGGGAACATGGGGACCACCAGCAGGGAACAGATGGACCACTAACAACTACAGACAAGTGCCTACTAACACCCCAGAAACTCCAAGCAAAGTTCATGATCTCTGTCCTTGAGGGGCCTTTAAGCTGCTGTTTTCTGAACTGTAGTTGGTGCAATGAACTCCTGGGAGAAAGAAATTCAGTAGGAACATTTGTTAATATAACTTGCTTATTATTTATTAATATAATCGATGCATTAATGTAATTGATTAAAAATTAACGTTACTATCAATGATACATAATACTGACATGTGTTGATGTGAATGTCCTGGAAAGGAAGGGAGACTTATTAGCCTGACTACTAGGAAAGCTCTGGGAAAAAGCAGAGTGCTGACAAGTAGGAGGGGCCCTGGCCCAGGACTCGGGAAACCTGCCTTTTTACACCCATGCTGCAGCGAAGCAGTGATGTGACCCTACACGGGTCTCTTAATCCCTTTGCGCCTGTCTCCTTGGCTGTAAATAACATGATCCCTAAGTTAACTCAGCAGGTCCAGAGTCTGTGATTTTACACCTTTCAACAGTGATAATCAGATATAAAGCTTGAAGACTACCAATAAATGTAGACTAGAGAGGGATAATCAGGTATTCATGCAGACACAAAGGATCCAATAAGCAAAGAGATGCACTCAGAACAGTGTCTGGCACATAGCGCACGCTTAAACATTGGTAATTGTTCATTCATTCATTCAACAAGCGCTGCAACTGATCCTAGAGACAGGGAGGAGAGGTGAAGTCTGACCCAAGCACTTTATGACTGCCAAAATACAAGATAAAAGTAAGAGCACCTAGAATTAGATACAGTCCCACACACAGCAGTTACATCAGATAGCTGGATAAATTTGAGAAAATGTAATCACCTAAGTTTCACCAAGGAAAATTTATCACAATAATAGTAAGTTTCATTTTCTTTTTTGAAGGTGGTGGGAGAGGTGAATTAAGAGAGAAATGGCAGAAATTTACCACAATGGCAATGCTCAGTTTTAATTCTTGAAAAGAAAAAAGAGGGGATGGCATCTAGTAGAAAAGTCAGGGAAGTTTTGAGCATATTTTGAGCAATGATTCTCTTCTATCATTGAGACGGTCCACATAATCTTAGAGAACCTGACAGAGGTAACTGCTCTAATTTTGCTCATAAGAAATTATAAACAACCAGACTGAACAAAATTGAAAAAAGAAAAAAAAAGGCTAACTTGATGAATAGACATGAATGTTATCAATTATGTTGTTTGGTTTTAGAATATTGGTTGTTTTGTTGTGTACACAGTGCTTTTGCAACCCTTTAAGATTTTTAAAACAGTATCTGTTTTTCTAAAAACATTTCCTACTATTTTTCTTCAAAATCAAGCTAGTATTCCTGCTCCAATTGCAATATTTATAAAAGTGTATGTAAGCTAGAACCCCAATTTAAAAAAAAATACTAAAATATATGCAGAAATAATTCAGAAAGACATATACCAAAGTCCATTCTCTCAAGGGAAAGATTATGAATACTTGTTCATTCTGTTCTTCTTTTAGTATGCACTTTCTATAATGAGCACTGACTTTCTTTCTTTCTTTTTTTTTTTTGAGTTGGAGACTCACTCTGTCGCCCAAACTGGAGTGCAGTGGCTGCTCCCGGCCACCACAGCCTCGACCTGCTGGGCTCCGGTGATCTTTCCGCCTCAGCCTTCCAAGTAGCCAGAATTACAGGTGCACTACCACGCCCAGCTGATTTTTTGATTTATTGTAGAGATGAGGTCTCGCTGCCCA
>NW_007256989.1:589353-590148 GCF_000164805.1 Carlito syrichta | reverse complement strand
CCCAGCTGATTTTTTGATTTATTGTAGAGATGAGGTCTCGCTGCCCAGGCAGGTCTCGAACCCGCGGGCTCAGGCAATCCACTCACCTCAGCCTCCCAAAGGCACAGGAATACAGGCTGAGCCACTGAGCCTGGCTAGCACTGACTTTCTGTGTAGCAAGCCTCAGCAATCCAATCTATACAGAAGTGAGATATAGCATTTTTTTTGTACAGGTGGTCCTCTTAAACTTTTAATTCATTTTTGGCCAAGATAATAACAGCTATACATGACTTTCATTTTTGTGCATGGACAAAAATGCTTAAAAATGTACTAAGAGGATCTAACATTTGGTGTTTCTATTGCTCTAATGGAGCTTTAAAAAAAAACCACAGTTGATAAAGGACTTTGGCAAAGTCTCAGGATATAAAATAAATGTACAAAAGACAATCACATCTTTACACCAATAATAAGCAAACAGAAACCCAAATAAAAGGCACAATTCCATTCACAATAGCCACAAAAAAATGAAATACCTTGGCATCTTCCTAATCAGAGACGTGAAAGACCTTTACAATGAAAACTACAAAACACTGCTCAAAGAAATCAAAGATGACACAAACAAGTGGAAAAATATCCCATGCTCATGAATTGGAAGAATCAACATTGTGAAGATGTCCATCTTACCTAAGGCAATCTACAGATTTAATGCAATACCCATCAAATTACCAGCAAAATTCTTCTCAGACCTAGAAAAAACAATACAGGAATTCATATGGAAACACAAATGACCAAGAATAGCCAGAACAATCCTCAGCA
>NW_007256989.1:582940-589331 GCF_000164805.1 Carlito syrichta | reverse complement strand
CATGCAAAAGACTCAAACAAGACCCCTATCTGTCCCCATACACAAAAATTAACTCTAAATGGATCAGAGACCTAAATGTAAAACCTCAAACCATAAGAACCTTAGAAAATGCAGGACATACCCTATGGAAATTGGAAATGGCATCCAATTCCTGAACAAAACCCGAAACCCACAGGCCATAAGAGATAAGATAGACAAGTGGGACCTCATTAAACTGACAAGCTTCTGTAAAGCCAAAGAAACCATCAAGAGAGCAGGGAGACAGCCCACAGACTGGGAAAAAGTATTTGCCAACTCCAGGTCTGACAAAGGCTTAACATCTTGGATCTATAAGGAACTCAAAACTGCTGAGAGGAAAAAAACAAACAACCCCATTATAAAGTGGACAAAAGATATGAACAGACACTACTCAAAGGAAGACATCTGAGCAGCCAATAGACACATGAAGAAATGTTCAACCTCACTAATCATCACGGAGATGCAAATCAAAACCACACTGAGATACCACCTAACTCCAGTCAGAGTGGCCATTATCAATTAACTCAAAAAATAACAGTTGCTGGAGAGGGTGGGAAAAGGGAACACTTCTACACTGTTGGTGGGAGTGCAAACTAGTGCAACCTCTGTGGAGAGCAGTGTGGCGATCCCTAAAAGCTCTAAATATTGACCTCCCATATGACCCTGCAATCCCACTACTGGGAATATACCCTGAAGAACTCAAATCACTCTATCAAAAAGATACCTGCACATGAATGTTTATCGCAACATTGTTCACAATAGCAAGAACCTGGAACCAACATGCTGTCCATCAAAAGAGGACTGAATTTAAAAAATGTGGTACATATACACGATGGAATACTACACAGCCATAAAAAAGAACAGAATCATGAATTTCGCAGCAACCTGGATAGAACTAGAGTCTATAATACTGAGTGATGTCTCACAGAAACAAAGATCTGAGTATCACATGTTCTTATTCATATAGTGGACCTTGAACATCTACCATAATACTATAAAAAAAGGACTGACAGTGGTGGGAAACTATGGGGGGGATAGGGAGGAGAAGGGAAGTGGGACTAATGGTAGTCAATATCTGTCTGGGGATGGGGAGACACCCCTTATTAACAAGGGTGCCTGAACGATGCACATTTATATACCTAACCCTTAACTGTAACCCCCAATTTTATAATAAAAAATATGTTTAAAAAAAACAATAGGCAGGGATAATTCAGAGAGAATATTCATTACTAGGAGACAATGAAAATTTGTTTGTGGAAGAATTAGTCACAGAGTCAAAATTGGCATTTTTCAGTGAAATCGGTACATTTCTCACATTAAACTTATAATGACTTGGATCTGATGCATATTTAATTCATGGATTACTGCTGAAATATTGTGTCAGTATGCACTTAGGGAATCTTCAATGTATGGATCGCTGCAGTGACATCCTGTAATGGTTTCTCATCTATCAAGTTAATGCATATTATCATAGAACACTAACACAAGGGTTATTGATAAGATACTCCACAACCTATACTTTACAAGGAATTGCTGGCAAGCCCTTAAAATTATCAGTAATAAAATGAACAGCCTGTAATTCCGGCTACTTGGAAGGCTGAGGCGGAAGGATCGCCGGAGCCCAGCAGGTCGAGGATGCGGTGGCCGGGAGTGGCCACTGCACTCCAGTCTGGGCGACAGAGTGAGACTCCAACTCAAAAAAAAAAAAAAAAAAAAAAAATTAACAAAAAACAGAATTAGTTGCTAAGATGTTTTAGAAAAAATATTCATAAAACATGAGCTTTCTCTAATTTCACTCTATACTTACTTAGGTGACCCTTTTGCCTTAACATTGATTGTATCCTAAATTCTATTTTATTATTGTAATGTATATTTAACTCTGCTGCTTCTTTTGTCAATTAACTTGGATCATTTTCTTAGGCTGTTTTATAGAAATAAACTGATATGAGGCTGAGTAAAAAAAAAAAACCATACAAAAAAAATACAGTCTACTCGTACACATGCCTACATGATTTCTAAAATGTGGGATAGAGAGAAATGTCACAGGATTTCGGCTACCATAATCTTAGAGAGGAAGAGTGCAAAAGAAACCAAGTGAATACTGAGCATCTTATACAAGGATGACCCAGGCTGCTGAGCCACCACTACTAGGACAGATGCTTTGTTTTGATAAATTCCCAATCGAAAAGGGATAAGACACAGTCATTCACATACGTTTCTTCCTACTGGTGATGTCAAACATTTTGAGGAAAAAAAAAAAAAGGGTGGCCCGAGTTTATGATACTTCCTATGGCTGGCCAGAGTGAATTTAATCAAGATTGAACCCAGCTAGCACTCTGGCCCCATTCACTAATCATCCATAACAAAAGCATTTATTTGACATGTTCTAGATTTCAGTTACTTTCTAGTCAATGATAAAAGTCTAGAATTTTTCCACATGCTCCTTATACACTTTAAAAAAATCCTTCCTACTTTCAAAAGTATATTCATAACTTCTTACCTCCATTTATAAAACACAAATTTTTTTCTACATATGCATTCAAGTTCAGAAATACAACCTAGAATGTTCTACTGCACAATGATTACCCTATATGACAACTTTCTAAAACTATGGCTCTTGAAAATATCATGGGACACTTTAATGAAGATGTCTAAATGAATGAATAACATACTTCACTTCCCAAGGCATATTTATAAAAATAAATACAGTTCATTAAAACACACAGGTTACAAAATAACACGCCTAACTAAAAAGGATTTTCTATGTCTTTTATATTTCCTCCCATCGCCCTTTCGTGCATCAGCAATTAAAATCTTTCCTCTGGCACCATCACACTAAGTCAAGTGAACTAAGAGAGAAGTAAACAGGACAAGATAGAATGAAATTGTATCAAATGAAGCAAAATCCTAAAGCACTGCAGACAAAGGGGAACCTGGGGAGAATATGGACAGTGGTTGGAAGCCCCTAAGACGCCTTACTCTGTGGAAAAAGGAAGCCCCCAGGGAGCACTGTGTGCCTTTAGCACTCGTGGAGAGTTGTCTGGCCAAGACCACGATGGACACAGCGTTTCCGTTCACATCCATGAAAGGTCACTTCTTCACAGAGCCTCCCCAAGCTGTCTCACAGCTTTTCCGTTCACATCCATGAAAGGCCACTTCTTCACAGAGCCTCCCCAAGCTGTCTGTAAACTCTCTCCCAGTTCCGCTACTGTTTGACCTTGGGCAAGTCACCCAACTACTTCGGATGCTGTTTTCTTATCTACTGAAGGGCTGGACTCAATACCCTCCGCCCTAACTCTAAAAATCTGCTCTGTGGCACTGATCACCTGACAACTCCAGGGGGTGGGACCCACCTCTGAAGAAGGCCTGGTTCATCACTAGCAGCTAGGGCCATGCTTCCTAGGTAGGGAATCACTTAGTTACCTTCCTCATCACTGCTCTGGTTTTGTGCCACGTTTTCTCCTCTGGCAGAACCTCTACTTTGATTCAATCTAAGTATTCCCTTAGGCTGTACCCTAAATACATTTTTATCTGGAGCAAATGCCTCAGATTCCTCCCTAATGATTTCCTGTATGACACCCTTGCACCACCCTTTATTTCTAGGCACTTACTTTAAAACCTCGTGCCTACTCTGTCTCATTATAATCCACTGCCCCACACTTATTCAGTTCCTCAGGACTAAAGGATGAAACACCATAATGGCCATTAGCCTCTTCCTTCAGCAACGGGAGGCAGGTGAAATAACAGTGAAACTTACAGGTCAGATTTTGTCTGCCACCTCTAGAGACAAGAGGCCCCGGGAGCTGTGTTATCGCTTGCCTCGTGGGAAGGTACTTTGGTCACCAGGTACTTAACAGAAACATGGGAAAATAGAACTGCAGAAGTACTCCCTGGGGCTCAGAGTGTCCTTGCCCAGGACCTGAGCGAGCAGCAGGGGAAATGCCATCATGAGGCTGGACAACTCTTGAACAGTGGAATCTCATTACTGTGTCCTCCATCCTGGAGGTCCTTGCTCTTCAGGCAATCATCTCCTTATGATGTGACCACCTACACCATTCGTTTTCAAGGAGAAAATGTATGGACAGTACAAGAGCTTGCTCTAAAGTAAAAAACTGGCTTTCTGGGACATACAGGTTGGGGTATTTGGTTAATGCAAGACTCCTCCAAGGGAGGACAACCCTCATTGCATGCTCACAAATTAGGTCTCTGAGTCTACAATCGAAAGACTAGGTTCTGGGAAAAGGAAAACCATAACTGAAACCACGATGATTCATCAAAATAGTGCCACCCAATGGAAGGCTCAGAAGACTCCGAGCTAACTTTGCATGCCACATACTGACAGTCCTGATTAATGAGCTGATTACAGTTACTCATAAAAGCAATTATGCCGGGCTCGGTGGCTCAGCCTGTAATCCCGCGCTTTGGGAGGCTGAGGTGAATGGATTGCCTGAGCCCATGGGCTTGAGACCCACCTGGGCAACTTGGCGAGTCCTCATTTCTACAATAAATCAAAAAAATTAGCTGGCCGTGGTAGCGCGTGCCTATAGTTCCAGCTACTTGGAAGGCTGTGGCGGAAGGATCACCGGAGCCTAGCAGATCGAGGCTGTGGTGGCTGGGAACATGCCATTGCACTCCAGTCTGGGTGACAGAGTGAGACTCCAACTCAAAAAAAAAAAAAAAAAAAAAAAGCAATTACACCCTCAAGTTCTTAGAATCCAGTCATTGTCTTAGGCTGAAAAAACAAGCCCTTTAAATCAAAAGTATGCTGTTAACTTTATTCTTTGCATAAAGTTAAGCTTCAGTCCAACCTGAATTTTACAAATTCACCTTCTTGTGGACTGTGATATTTATACAACTCCTCACACCTGTACACAGGTCAAGTTTATACAGAGCTTTCCTATCCATCACATCACATGGTCTCTACTACTCATCAAGATGGGCATCTTTGTCCTCAGTATGGAGAGACGTGACTGCCTACTTCACAGAGCTAGTAAGCAGCAGAGCTGGGACCTGCTGCTGGGACCATGGTCTCCTACTAGTCCATGCTATATTATTTGATCTGTATGTGACTTACTATGTTTGCTTTGCTAAAGAACCAGAATGAAACAAGTAGAAGTACTTAATTTACATATACAAACAGCTAACTCATCTGGCAGGCAGGCAGGCCCAGAATAAAACCATGTATTTCCCAGGGTCTGCTCTCTCTGCCATGCCACTGCAATACGCTATCCACAACTGGTAGGAGCAAAGGATGATCTCTCCTCTTCAAAAGAAGGCACCCTCCGCGAACTACAAGTTTCATTTATGTTCTCCTGCCACACAGGCTGTCAGTCTCTCGAAGCCTGCTGTGGAGACACCGGGAAGGGGACTATGCGTATGGTCTTCAGAGCCCAGGCAGAGTCTGTATTTCCCAAGCCAATGTCTTAGTCTGTGCATCACTCTGGGGAGGGGAAAGGGGACACTGTCACTGGAGCACTATAGTCAGATGAGACACTGGGGCTTAGCAATCTATCCCACCGTGAATCATGCTCTTTGAGGCCTTTCAGGGGCCAACTGTGTAAAGTGTTGAGAAAGAACAAAAATGAAGCGGCAGGTAAGCTGAAGTCGACTGGGGGTGGGGCAGAGAGGGGAGGATGACACAACATGGGAGGAACAACAACAAAAAGAGGTACAGATATGGAGAAAACCTTTCCGTCCCCTACAGCCACCTTTTACTTGCATCAGCATTTCCCAAGATGTATTAGTCGGTCCTAAAAAAAAAAGGTCAGGGAGGGTATGCAGAGGTCAAATGAGAAGGGTTAGAAATTCATAATGCATTCTAGTGTATTAAAGATTAGAAAAGGTTTTGAGGTAGGTAAACTGTTGGAGCATAAAATGCATTTTCTGTGGAATGCCTATGAACATGTTGTAGAACAAGTGTTTACTATAATCGGAAACGCCATTATCAGTCCCTCAGAGTTTACCAAAAGCTCCTCCAACATCCTCTGTATTAACCTGCCCATTCCTGAGTTTCCAGATTCACTTGGATCTCATCCATCCTGCACCCCTCATCCCTGGTTGCTCCCAGGGTACCAGCTCCAAGTGAGGTTCAGAGTGGCCACCCTCTGGCTATATAAAGGCTGGGCCAGGGGCTCACTTGAGTCTAGCTGCAACCAGGTTGGGCTCAAACAGCCCAAGGGCAAGATGTGGCCTGCAACAGGGAGTCTTACAAATACAGACGCAAGACCATAAAAATTACAACACTGAAAAGAGCATTTTAACACTATTGGTCATCTCTGCGTCTTCCCTCTGACACTGGGGTCCTTGAGGGCAAACTCTCATTTTTTTTTTTTTTGAGTTGGAGTCTCACTCTGTCGCCCAGACTGGAGTGCAG
>NW_007256989.1:562476-582920 GCF_000164805.1 Carlito syrichta | reverse complement strand
AAATGAATAGCATAAGATGAAAATCATTTTACTGACATAATAGGTATTACGAGCTTGTACTGAAACAGTACTCTAGGCCCCAGTGGGAACATGCTCATGATGGCTGCCAAGAGGACTGGCCTTTGCCTGTTGCTTGAAGACAAACAAGAATCAGCATCTTCTGACTGTGCTGCCGTAGGCATTTTGAGAATATTGTCAGTTTGAATATTAGTTGAATGACTGACCACAATACTTAATCAGACGCAGACTACCTTTTTTTAGTATCACTCAAATTATATTTTACCCCATAACTAAACATTTTTTCCTGTAAATTCTGTTTAGTTCTTGTTAATGTTACCTATTTAATTAATTGTATGGAGATGTACAAAGAAGCTTTTACAAGTTAATGCAAGATGCTTACCAGAAAATATTTCTTTTCCATAGAGAAGTTTATTTGGAGGATTTTAAATTAGGCAAAACAAGGAATGGTATTGATATATATTTATAGACTGTGAGTATTGTAGACCTACCTTGTTTTTAAAGAGATGTATGAGGAATACATATAATCTATGTAAGTTTTAGGTACAGCTGCTTCAGACCACTAAATAGTCTCTGAAGAGCTCTCTCCAATCTTACATTCTAACTTTTTTTTTTTTTTGAGTTGGAGTCTCACTCGGTCGCCCAGACTGGAGTGCAGTGGCCGCTCCCGGCCACCGCAGCCTCGACCTGCTGGGCTCCCGCGATCCTTCCACCTCAGCCTTCCAAGTAGCCAGAATTACAGGCATGCGCTACCATGCCCAGCTGATTCTTTGATTTATTGTAGAGATGAAGTCTCGCTGCCCAGGCGGGTATCGAACCCGCAGGCTCAGGCAATCCACTCACCTCAGCCTCCCAAAGGCGCGGGATTACAGGCTGAGCCACCGAGCCCGGCTCAAACTCTCATTCTTGCTAACATACCTGCCTACAGCTAACAGGATCTCCTGGTGTCCTTCCTACTTCCCCTGCTCCTCATTTTTTATCCTGCTTGTGGCCCCAAACTGTTACTGCCTATCCCTGGCTGCTCGTTAGACTGGGGGGAGGGGGGTAGCGCACACATGAGGGCATCCAGCCATATCCCACGCTTCCCAGCTCTGGCTGCAGAGAGCAGCCATGAGGAACACCATGACAAGGAAGAGGAGGACTTCAAAGGAAACCAGGCCCTCCCAGTCAGCTGGCCCAGCACCTACCTGACATTCCACATTGCAGTAAAATGCCTGCTTGCATCTTCCACATTTGGATAATCCTTCTTTCCTTAAAAAACAGAAAGGGCACTGTAGTAGCAAGAGGCACAGACACATGAAGCTGCACATTTTATCATGCAATAACAAAAGCTATCTGGTTAGAAAGCAGAGCCCAGATTCACCTTACCTCACTCACCCACCAAGAAGTGGCATTTCCCCAAGGAGAGTTTAACCAGATTCAGCCCTTGAGGAGGGGTGAGTTAGTCAAACGGCGCACGAATGCACAATTAACACACCCATCAGTGCAGAGGTTGCTGTCCAAAGAGAGTAAGTACAAACACTGACTCAGCTGTTAACATCATCTGCACCACTGTTCAGGCATCTGGGGCAAGTCAAGGCTCTTATGCTCTGATTTTGTGAACTGCTAAGGAGGCACAGAAGTAAACAAAACTGAGTTGTAGGTTTGACACAAGAAGACAGTGTTGGGGTACACCCACACTATTGAAAACACAATGCGGCTGACAACTCTCATTACTTAGGGATTGCAAGTAATACAGAAGATAGAATTTAGGATGCCAGTACTAGTCAACTGTTGCCAGGAAGCCAAGTTTAAGAATAATGCCAGCTAGCAAATGGAGATAGACTCGTGAATATAAAATTACCAGACCTGACTGATGCACACACACACATCATTTTGTCAGTGTCAGTGTACTATTGAGTGATTCTTCTGTCTCTTCATAAATTAGGTCAGTTCAACTTGTTCACTGTTATATTATGTTCCTGCTTCCCATAAAGGACAACAAGGACATTATTGCTTCCCTACTGTTAGGTGCTAGTGATGTGCATTGTGTGAGATGATTCATAGCTTCTTCAAAAACTGTAAAGCCACTGAATTAAACCACACACTACAAAACTCCTTTTTTGTTTTTTGAATTGGAGTCTCACTTCATCACCTTGGCTGGAGTGCAGTAGCACACTCATGGCCACCCCAGCATCAACCCATTGGGCTCTGGTGATCCTTCCACCTCAGTCTTCCAAGTAGACAGAACTATAGGTGCACACTACCACATCCAGCTAATTTTTTGATTTACTGTAGACATGAGGTCTTGCCAAGCTGTCCAGGCTGTCCTCGAACCCGTGGGTTCAGGCAATCCCCTCACCTTGGCCTCCCAAAGTGCTGGGATTACAGACTTAAGTCACTGCGCCTGGTCATAAAATTCAACTTTTTTTTTTTTTTAAGGAACAGTCACATTGTTTAAGTCAGAGCATGATCTGTAAAAGCCGCTGTCTGATTCTCACCTACCACGCTGAAGCAAGCTTCCTGACTTGTGGGGCCAACGACACCATGGGGGGTGCTGTCATGGCTGCACTGCTGCAGAGCCACCTTGTGCCACTGCATCCCAGTTCCTCTGCAGTCCAGCAGAGCTAACGCTGGGAGAGGGGTGCATGCGGTGGGGTTGACATTTTATAATACAGATGTACATATTGTCATGACGCAGAATCCTCCGCTGCTTCCTATCAGCAAGTGGCAGTCACCACACTCCTCCCACGGAATCAAGAAAGTCTTCCAAAAGCGCTACCGTTGAACTAAACAGACTGCCTTGCAGCTTTCGTGACAGCACTTGGATTCCAAGAAGCAGGCTGAAGGACATGTGGGCGCAAAACACATCTTGGGGATGAAGCATAAATAAATACCCTAAGTTTGCACATCTCAATATTTCAGAAAGGAACCCAATAATTTAGCTGATGTATTCTTTGGCCTGAAATATTTCCTCCCACTCTACCTCCCTCACAGGGGTGCATCTCAAGGGATTCAACTCTGACTTTGTGTTGGAATACAAAAGAAACAAGATGCAGTCCCTGTTCTCTCGGGAGGTACACTCAAAAACAACTGTGAAGTGACTTGTCAGCAAGTGCTAGATGATGTGGACTGTGAGGAAATGCCCAGGGGATGAAAAGAGAAGATGAACAGAGCCAGAGAGGGAGCTTAGAAGCTTCTTTCCCAAAAGAAGCACATCAGGAAATGGATAATGAGTAGGCAGAGTGTCAATCTGAAAAGTAATACTTTCTTTTTTTAGAGACAGGGAGTTTTTTTTAAGAGACTCTGTCACCCAGGCTGGAGAGCACAGTGGTATGATCATAGCTCATTGCAGACTCTACCTCCTGAGCACAAGCGGTCCTCTTGCCTTAGCCTCCCGAGTAGCTGGGATTGCAAGTGCATGCCAGCACGCCTGACTATTTATTTATATATTTATTTTTTATAGAAAAGGGGGTCTTAACATGTTGCCCAGGCTGGTCTTGAGCTCCTGGCCACAAGTGATCCTCCTGCCTTGGTCTTCCAAAGTGTTGGGGTTATAAGCATGAGCCACTATGCCTGGCCTGAAGTGTCATTTTTTACTTTTTTTCTTTGAGAGGGCAGATTGCAGACCTCTTTGAGAATTTTATTGAAGTTATTAATTTCCCTACCAGCCCACCTTCTCCCGCAGCCCCAAAGGAACAACAAGAAAAGTCTGTAAAATGTCATGGGCTCGAGAGTCACCTAAAACCCATGTGTAAACCACCAAAGCGCCTCTGATACCAGAGCTGAGACTCCCTAATATAAAACACTAGGAAATCATCACACTAAAAAACATATTTATTAGCTCTAGAACATATTAAAAAGCAAGGACTACACAGGTCTTCTCGCACACAGGCTGGTAGTAAAGTGAACCAGAAACCAAGGCTTGTGTTCAGCCTCCATGTAACATCCCAGGTAGAGAGCAGGCAACTGAATCCTAGGAAGCTAGGGAAGAACTCCAGTGGGATTCACCAAAAATAATAAATCTTCCAAAGGTCAGCCTTCATTCGAACCAAGTCCTCAGTCACAAACAGTGACAAACAGGAAGAACAGGCTTATTTGGAATTGGTGATATCATTTCAACTCACTACCTCAGAGGTTCCCAGGCTGGAGTCTGAACGCTGCTGGGGTTCTGGAGACCCATTCGGGGAGTTGGTGAGGTTAAACTATCTTCAAAATAACACTAAGGAGACACTGTATTCCTCACTGCTACTCACTCACAGTAAGGAGAGAATGTCAGCTTCACTCAAGAGTATCCCTGATGAAGCAGTTGATGAATGTTCATTTTACTAAATCTTAATTCTTCAGAACATGTTGACACTGTGTGAATTAGGAAGAACGCAGAATGTATTTTTCCCTCATACTGAGTACAATGGCTACCTTGTGGAAAAGGAATGGTGTAATCATCAGTCTTATAGAGAACTAGCCATTTTTTTCTTGGATTTTTTTAACTTGAAAGAACAGCTTTAGACAAACTGTGGTTATTCAGACTTGAGCATTTGGCAGATATATAATTGAAATGTGAAGTGAGCCCATCACTTCCACGAAAACAATATCTGTTGCTAATGATAAAATCTGAGCTTTCAAGCAAAAATTAGAATTTTAGAAAACACATCTGCCACCCTGAGCCTGACAGTTCCTCTTACTTAAGACTTTTTTTTATGAGACCTGTGGTAATATTAACAATTATAATTTTTTACATGGTTTGATGAAATGAGTCAACTTTTAGAAGATCTGTATAATCTAGTAAATCAATATTTTCCAAATGACCAATGTACAGTGCTTTAAAAGTTATGCATGGTTAAAAGAGTCGCTCAAGGTGCAAGATAAACCAAAAGACTTTAATGTGACAGAGTACATAAAGTTCACTAATATGCCTTCAGGTTGCACATTACAACTAACTTTAAGACAATATTGTATATCGAGGTTTAGTGTTGAATCAAGTAAAAATATCCACATTTAACTGAAAAGGCTATTAAAATACTCTTTATAATTACATATCTATGTGAAGCTTTATTTTTGCTACATATTTCAACCAAAACAACATAACCCCAAGACTGAATTCAGAAGCATATTTGAAAATCCAGTTGTCTTCTATAAATTCAGACATTAAAGCACCTTGCAAAACAACTCCCTTTGTTGTTTTGGAAATTCTTTTTTGGAAAATATTTCTCATAAAAAAATGTTACAAATGGTTGTCATTTAAAAATGAATAAGTATAATTTCCTGGTTTTTTTTGTTTTTTTTTAAAATCAAAGTCTAATTCTGTTGCCCAGGCTGGAGTGCAGTGGTACACTCACGGCTACCGTGTCCTCGACCTGCTGGGCTCAGGCAGTCTTTTCGTCTCAGCCTTCCAAGTAGATAGAATCACAGTCATGTACCACCACATCCAGGTAATTTTTTGATTTATCATAGAGACGAGGTCTCACCATGTAGCCCAGACTGCTCTTGAATCCCTGAGGGTCTTGGGCAATCCTCTTGTCTCTGCTTTACAAAGTGCTGGAATTATAGGCATAAGCCAAGTGACCGGCCAATTTTCTGTTTTAAAGTCAAATACAGTAAATATTGCTAGATATAACCCATATGAACAAAAGATCTTTAGGTTTTCAATCCTTTTTAAGAGTATAGAGGAACCCTAAGACCAAAAAGTCTGAAAACTGCTAATCTACTTTAATAATCCCATCAGGTCTATGAAGAAGTTATTATTATTCATGTTTTTCAAGTGAAGATAGTGAGAATCCTAAAGTTAAAATAACTAATCAACATGGTCATCCAGCAAGAAGGTAGTGAATTTGAATTCACACATTATATCTTCATCATGCAAGAACATCCTTCCTTGAATACTGTGACAGTGGTCCAGGAGGACAGACCACATGCAGCAAAAATAATCTATATGTCTGGATAAGCTAATAGCAATAACAAAATCTAAGCTGAGGCAGTCTTTACTCTGTTCTGCATAATGGCCCAGCTCTGGTGGCACCTATTTGCTCCAAAGATACAATGGGGAAGGGATCCAGGACCATTTTCCAAATGAGATCTGGGGAGGGAGAATGCACACAAAGAGGGTCTCTCAACCAATGCGAAGCAGATTGGAGGAAAACAAGGATTGATGTTGTATATATTCTGTACAGAGAAGGTCCTTTCCTTTCATTGGGTATGGTACATACATGTTTCTCAGAGAGACACTGGGTAAGTCCAAGCCGGGTCATGTCCTCTACGAACCTTGTGATAGAATATTGCACTCTTCACTAAAACTGAAAAGTCTTGTCTGGCTCTAGGGCAGATTTCACTCTAAGTATGCTAATTGAATCATTTACTTGCTTATAAGTGAATTTTCTTAAGTTAGATCCTCCTGAGCTACCCTGCCTTCAGAATAGAGAAGAAGAAAAGTTAACAGTTTGTGATAGCTACTGTTACTGATTGTGAACAACATCAGAATCTACTTTGATCTATTTTGGTATAAGCAATTCTAGATGAGGTAGGTTGGGGGCGGGGAGGGAGCCCTGTTTAAATTGTCCAGATACATGCTTCAATTTTTTCCAGAGCTAGGCAGCGATACAAACTCTTCAAAAGTCTCATGGCTGAAACACAAACTAAAATTTGCTGAGCTGGTACCTGCATTGTGTGTGTGTATATACGCACACACACATACACTTCAGAGAGAAAGAGAGAGATCCTGTGAGTGTCTGACTATTGCTGACTGAGGAATTATAGCCAGAGAGAAACTTCATATGGGCTATCCATTTTCACTGTAGGAATATACACGGCATTTGGAATAAACTCTGTTCCTACAAAAGACACAGTTGTAAATCTTTCATTTGCAGTGTAACCTAATCTGAGTTGTCCAGGAGGTTTGGGGAAAGATTGTGCAAAATAAAAAAATTCTCTCAAAAAAAAGAACAAATAACTCCAAAGGAATGAAACTAAAAGAAAAGTTAAGAGTGAATCACTTAACTTCTCTCAGTGGCTCTCAACTTTGGCTGCCTGGGGCAGGGCCCATCAGTTCTCATTAGATTGGTATGTGTTGGGCCCAGGCGTTGGGACTTTTAGAAAGCTTCCAGGAGATTCCAGCGTGCTTCCAGAAGCAGAGCCACTGGCCTATGGAAATATATTTGGGTTGAATGACTTTTTTGGTGCAGAAAATGCTGTATAGTGTCGAAGCACTCTGCAAGGCAGATCGTTAAGCTTGTTCAGAGGATCTTGAGAACGAATGGCACACACAATGTACTCGTATTAGATTGTTAGCTATCCTATGATGAATGTTTAAGAAAGAATAACGTAGTCAACACTGTATGCTCTATGACAAAATATTCTAGAAGCCAAGTACAAGTGTTAGGAAAGAAAGCCTCAGCTTTCTTGTCGCTTCTTCCTAATTCCTGTTTCACAATTTAGGATGGATAGTGACTCTTTCCACCTCTCTACCTCAAATCCTTTTTTGTTTCTGGCATTTAATGTGCTACATGATTTGGGGCAAGTTATTAATCCTTCCCGAACCTCATTTCCTCCACTGTAAAATAAAGACATAGTTTCTACCTCACAGGTCTGCTATGAAAGTTAAAGGAGAAAATATAAGTGAGACATTCAATCCTTTGCTTGGATCACTGTAAATATTCAATACATGTTGGGCACGACTATATTTTTAATTAGTCTTTGTGCTTTTGTGTTTGTTTTTTTTTTTTTTAAAGTGATGTCAACTACTGAAATACCATCGGCACAGCCTCACTCAGACTCATAGCTAGAGGATCTATGTTTCCAAAGCCTTTGTTTTATGGGCAAATATCTGCCCTGCTGTGAATAGAAGGGCTCTTTGAACTTAAGAAATAGTTCTACCCATAAAGGAGAAAAAGAAATTTTACAGGAAAATGCAAGTATTTGATTATTAGTGACTGGAACAGAACTTAGAAGATACATTCCCGTCATCTCCTACTGGAGGAGACACACATAGTGATTAATTTCCTTTTAAGAATTCGATACCATGAAGATCAACAAGTTAGAAATGTAATTAACAACTCCTGCTAGTTAATGCATTGCTGCAGGTGCTGTTGGTCTAGATAAAAAGGATTTGATTCTGTAAGCTCCCTACTCTCTGCTAACTGAAATGAATGCTTAGTGGGTTTCACCATGAAAGAAAATAATACTGGCATAGAGGGGGTTTGCAATAACAATTACTTTTAACTAATGGTGACAGAAGAAGTGACAAGTATGCTCTGTTGAACAGAGGCAGCCCCAGCCAAATGAAAAAGAGAAAAGGAAAAAAGCCCAGCAGCGCAATGTAACTTCACCATAGGTTGAAATAAGACAATCAGAAACAAAGTTAGCCTCCCACCCAGCGAGGGTGGTTACACTAGCACGGCCTCCAATCTTGTTTAAGAGAAATAAAAATTGGAGGAATTGTGGCAGAACCCTATTGTAACCCTGGTCAGGGGACAAGGATAATACTCAGGCTATGGGTTTTTGTGTAATAGTAAAAGGTGCTCCACACATCACTTTAATCCACAATGTAACAGGGAACAGGACCCATGTGCAGCGGGGGGTTTCTTCCCAGAGCTTGTTGAACCTTCGCCTTAGCACGGGGGCTTTGTTCTGAGGCTTGTTAAAAGTTAGAGCCTGCGTCCTCTAGGGGAGACAGGAAATATTTAGGGCTGTAAGGTAGCAACTAATAGGTTTTCCCAACTATTGGAACTGGAGTCATGATTTACAAGGAGGAAGATGGGCTTGGGTTGGGGTAATGGCTGACCTTGTTATAAAATGACGACACAAATTTGTTTTTATGCAGGCTCTGGCCCTGACAAAATTTATCTTTGCCTTAGAAAGAAAAAAAAAAATTACAAAGATTATGAATATAGGAGAGAAATATTTAGCCTATGTAACAGTGAACACAAATGACTCTTTTAAGTCATGGGACGACACCTACATCCAAACCTTATCTTGTAGACTGTGTACAATCTCTAAGAGTTAAAACTTGATCAAACAATGAATGTATGTAGTTTTTAAATTTCACGTTTTCCCCTAGAAATACTCTGTCTTAACGTTCGTGCATGATCATAATGATACTTCCTTGCTAGTTTTATATTTACTTCTCTAATGCCTTCTGATTAAGAAGTCAAAAGGAAAGAAACAATGCCTTTCTTTTAACTCAACGGTCTTGGAAAGGAATTGACAATAAACAATTTCCACCATTTCTTCCAACAGTATAATAAATGATAGATGTTATCATTAGTACTTTGTAATGAACACCAATATTTTACTGGATTCACCTATTCTAGCTATTGCTCTAATTGCACAATATTCACATGATTAAATATCAAGGAAAATGACAAAACCAAAGTAATATAAATTTAACTACTTTAAAACTTAAAAAAACCAAATTCTTCACTTCAACATTCTGTCCA
Organism: Carlito syrichta; assembly: GCF_000164805.1. Classification (NCBI taxonomy): domain Eukaryota; kingdom Metazoa; phylum Chordata; class Mammalia; order Primates; family Tarsiidae; genus Carlito; species Carlito syrichta. Next base: position 573,492 of record NW_007256989.1, on the reverse strand, counting down.
CAAGACAGCAATAAACCACAGTAAAAATCCCTTATAACCTAATGCTAAGTATGAGGTCCTTGCAAAGAAACATGAGTATTAACTCCTTGCCCAGACAGACCTTCTGAAATTTACTTACAGAAAAATGTGCCTTTTAAAATGCTTACAGAAGAATTTCAAGAGTTGACACTCTCTCGGCCTCGATTTTATTTTCCTGCAGACAGTCAAAAAATTGAATTACCAATTTACTTAGGCAAATTACCCTAACTGTGGCCTTTACCTTGAGAACTCAAGCTGATCAAATATTGTTTGGATAGATTATCTGACATTTTTTTTCAGCCCTTATTGATTCCATTTGTATATCTCTCAATGAAGAAGTTTTTTTATATTATAAAACCTTGCACAGGAAGCAGTGAGAAGTTATGTTAATCCACCACAGCCAAATAATTTCTATTGAAAAGTACTATTTTCTAGGTGCAAATTATTAATGCTATTATTCTACGCTCTGTTAAATGATATTTTGTAAAAAACGAACTACTTGGGAAAATAACCCCTGCCTACATGAGAGTGATAAATATAAACACCAGGCAAAATGATTTGGCATCAAGATGGCCCAGATGACCCTGAATTGAGAGCAGGAAGCTGCCCCTAGCATTGAGCTCTTGGAGGACACGGAAGTTAGGACAACAGCATTTGCTAAGTATTTATTTTTGAAAGTCCAAGGTGAGAGCACAATGCCTGTAACAGTAGGATGTTCAGTAAATGTAAACAGTAAACAATTGTAAGATGAATATAAAGTACTGACTACAATAAAATGAAGAGATTTGCAGGCTGAAGTAGTTAAAAGCTTCATAAAAGAGATGTGATTTGAGCTGGATCTTTCTTGAGTATGAAAAAACTTAGGGTATAAGGCCTTTCCCTGGAAGTAGACTGAAAATAAAGGAAATACTGTAGAGAAAAGCATTCTGGGCGGGAAGTGGACAATAGGAGGAATGAAGAATGACATGGCACCATTTTTTTTTTTTTTTTTGAGTTGGAGTCTCACTCTGTCACCCAGACTGGAGTGCAGTCGCTGCTCCCGGCCACTGCAGCCTCGCCTGCTGGGCTCCGGCGATCCTTCCGCCTCAGCCTTCCAAGTAGCCGGAATTACAGGCATGCGCTACCACGCCCGGCTGATTTTTTGATTTATTATAGAGATGAGGTCTCGCTGCCCAGGCGGGTCTCGAACCCGCAGGCTCAGGCAATCCACTCACCTCAGCCTCCCAAAGGCGCGGGATTACAGGCTGAGCCACCGAGCCCGGGTATGCACCTTTATAGAGTGCTAGAAAGACCACCCAGATTGAGTTTAGAGTCTAAGTAAAAATGCAGTGAGGCAAACTGCTGGATAAAGTGGGAAGGGCACATAATAGGGGGGCCTTGGACAGCCTAGATTTTTGTCCTAAAGAAAACAAGGAGTCAATGAAGGGTTCTCAGAGTATTTACAAGGATTAATTCCAAGAATGAACAGAGTTGTATATTTAGAGAGGTGATGAGGCCTGCTCAAAGAGCCACTAGTAAGATAAGATGTAGAAATGAGACTATTCATTTCACAAATATTTACTGAGGTAATAACTGAGAGAAAGTCCTCTTGCTAAATGCTGTGGTTACAAAGATGAGTAAGACCAAGATCTTGCATGCAAGGAGCAAGTGTGACGATGGACATGTGCATAAGGTGCAATGTGAGCAAAGATGAAGGGAACTAAACCAGCCTGCAGACATTGGGACGGACTTCTCAGAACCAAAGGAGTAAGCCAGGCAGAGAGGAACAGAAAGGGCAGAATCAGCAAGGCGCATGCACATATGTGCTTGTGTGCGCATCGCTATAAGCAATTTAGGACGGCTGGAGTGAAACTAACACGGCAGAACAAGCTGGACTCCAACATGGCTCCCAATGCTTGGCCTGAGGCGTGGCCATCAGGAAGCCCTGACTCTGTAGTTCTATCAGGGTCATTCTCAGATTCATAGAAAGAGACGATACAGATGGTCTTCTTTCTTTCTCTGCACCTAAAACATATTTAGAAGCTGGGTCCCTTATAAAGCTGGAACATGTACAGAAATGAATTAAATATTGGGTGAAGGAAGTAGATAAAATCTCTTACTTTTTTGTAAACCTCAGTGGTTTGGTTTTTTTTGGAATTGGAGTCTCACTCTGTTGCCCAGGCTGGAGTGCAGTGGCAAGCTCATGCCCACCACAGCCTCGACCTGCTGAGCTCAGCCAGCCTTCTGCCTCAGCCTTCCAAGTAGCTGGAACTACAAGCATGTGCCACCATGCCCGGCTAATTTTTTTATTTATTGCAGAGATAAGGTCTTGCCAAGTTGCCCAGGTTGGTCTCAAACCCATGGGCTCAGGCAATCCTCTCACCTCAGACTCCCAAAGTGCTGGGATTATAGGCGTGAGCCACTGCACTCGGCCTAACCGGAGTGCTTTTAAGTTGGAATACTCAAAGATGTTTTTTTGGAGTGTTACTTAGAAATACTTACTCAGGTGTATGGGTAGTCTATACTTCATTTAACTTCTAAAATGTGTCTACTCAGAGCTGCTGATATTTTACCACAATGTGGGAATGTTGCCATTTCATTAGACTTAAGTATTATCTGATTAAAGCTCTCTCTTAGTTTATGTAAGTCATGAAACAGGGTGTTGTGGCTGTAGCGGTGGGTGGAAAGGTGTGATACTTTTACTCACTTATCATAAGGGTCACGGCTGACACTCCTATAACAAAAGACAGATTAACAGGAGAAAAGCATAACACATTTATTTAATCAAAGTTTTAGGTGACACGTGAGACTTCAGAAGGATGACCCAAAGACTGTCTATCTTTATGTCTAAGCATAGAGGTTCTACAAATAATGGACAAAGGAGTATGAGCTAATAACAAGGGGGAAAACCCAACAAGGCCTGTCTGTTTAGATTCTCCCTCACCTTGCTGTGAAGTATCCCTTCCTCCTGGGTATAAGGCAAAACCGCTTCTGGAATGAAGGTCTTTCAACCTATCAAGGGGGAGGGGAGGTCATAAAATCTCTTTATGGCTAGCGCCTACATACACACACAAAAGAAGTTTAGAGTATTATTTCTAGTTTCTGTGGTCCACCTTGGGGAAGAGAACTTTTGGGTTCTATGGCCTTCTTGGGAAAGCCAGGGGAGTGGGTGACAGGAGGGCAAGGGAAGGTCAGACTTTGCTTCTGAGGCCCTTCCAATGCCCTTCAGTCAAAAGTAATCAGGACGCCATTGCACCAAGCTTTGGGGTATCATTTTCTGAGCCCCAACATGGTTAAACATTCTGGTTAACAAAATGGTTTTTGTGACATACATGGATGACAAGTTTTCAAGTGAAAAAAAGAAAAAAGAAAATACCCACCCCCCAAACCATACTGCTTTCTAGACAACATCTGCCTCGACTTTACAAAATGTTAAGGCAAGGTAAACTAAAGATGAATGAAATCTGCTGGAAAATAAGCTATGTGATGGTAGGGATTTTTGTTCCTTCTCTTCTTAGCTACGTTCCAGAAATATGGAACCCAGTAAGTTTTCCATAAATATAAATATTTTTGAATAAGTTAAGAAACACAGGGTTTACCATCAGCTCATAATTAACTATCTATTACTGCTGAGATTTGAAGAATATGCGAAGCTATCACTGTGTCCAGCAATTGTCATTTTACTACAGATTTATGGAATTGACAGAGAAGACATTTTTCAGGTAGCAAATGGGCAAGTGTTTCCTATACAAACATCGTCAAAAATGTTTGTAAAATCAAGATGAGCCAGTACCCACATCCCTGAAGAGTGTTTCTTGGTACTTACAGATTACAAAGAATACAGATTTCAGCATAACTCCTTTCTAGTGCCAAGATATAAAATCCTTGAGATTTTTACTTGACACAGACGAAAAACTATCTTTTTGGGTAGCCAGATTATCTTTCCATGTCCCTCCCACAGAATATGCCCAGATCTTCAAACCCTGGTGTGAAATTCATTCTCCAGTGACTTGCTCTTGTTTCTCTTCTCTGCCATGGTGACTCTGTGTCCCCTGGGCATCGGCCCGCCCTGTGCAACATAGGGCATCAGCTGGTACACAACAGTGTCTTAAGTATTAGAGTAAGTATGGATTTTGGTCTCTAAGGACTATATATAACCTTGCCCCAGACAAGCACTTATGAATTCTCAGATCCACTGTTTCCTATAAAAGCTAAGCCAATCCATTTTAATAATATGCATGTAATATTTCTACTCAGTCATCTGAAGACTTCTACTTTATGTACAAGAGTTGCTAGATTTTATGTTAATAAATTGGCACAAGGAGTCCCACACTATTTTTAAATTTTTGATTGAAGGGAATCTGAGAGACACAGTTGGATTCTCAGCAAATGTATGGACTAGAAAGATAAGTTGTTTCCTGAACGTTCAAGACTTTTTTTGTATTATTTTCCTGCTAAATTGCATATTTCTGTCCTTCAGAGAAGTCTTGAAGAGATCTGATTTCCTTCTGTTCTATTGTGTTGGTGTGAACGCCTTTGCAATTGAATAGGAGGCCACGGAGGGTGGCAGAAGCGAGTCAGCAGAAGTTACACAAAGTGAGGTGTGTGCTTTGTGACTGGTTAGAGCTCTAATGAGGCCAAGGTCGTGGGTTCAGCCCCTGAAAAGGCAGGTACTTCAGTCAATTCCCTGCCGGAGGACTGCATGCACCCCTAAACTACTGCAGATTTTCTAAAAATCCAAAGATGTAAGGGCTGGGAATGTGGGTGGGCTGACAATGCAAGTTCCTGAGAGGGAAAGAAGACCTCAACATGCCCTGCCTCCCGCCATTCCCCGAACAGACCACTCCCTGGGGAAAGAGGACAACGCAGAGTGCCCTCTTCCCCTTGGAGACAGCTACAGAAAACCGCTGAGTGGCCAGGCGGACCAGCGGCAGACTAGAGGTCTGAATCTGCCAAATAAAATCTGGGTACCCTGTTCTGGGTCTGCATAGTTCCCTGGTAATCATCGGGAAACACACCCACATATTCAAAGACATGTAGCCAAACCCAGAGAGGGGCAGTCTGTAAGTTGAGCAAGAAATGGGAGGGAACATTTTGAAAAACCAAACTGGTCTTGCACATGCCTTGAACTCTGAAGTATATCTCAACTGTCCATGTGAGGTCCAAAAACAGGTATGTGTGGTGGGGGAGTAATACAGTCACTGATGACTCCAAGAACATCAAGGATTACAATTATTGACTGCTTCCTTAAAAGGCAGAAATAAAGTGGCATAAAATTGTGATTATTTCATATTTTTATATTGACAGAGAATAAAAACGAAGTCCAAAAAGGTGAATCTAAAACACCCAAATAAAGGAGAAACTTTCTCTGCAATCCTCTCTCTATATCAAATTCCAAAACAGACAATTTTGCGGTTCCGGTTCTCCTCAGGAAGAGGACTGCCAGACTATCGTTAAGGCCAAACTACAGCACTGAGGCCTGGATCTTTCCAAAAAAATTTAAGACTTTAAAAAGAACCTTCTGACAGGTAGTCTACAACCTGCTTGTCCTACAGAAATACCACCCAGGAGCCTCGTATGATCGCCGTACCATACATTCATTTCCAAACCTCACCTTTTGTAGTGAGAAAGATGCTGAAGAATTGATTTGCTTAAGGAAAAAAAAGGTTGTCACAGGCTCATGCTGCCCTATCTGATGGCACAGAAGCAAACTCCTTATCTGTAGGTATAAAGACTGAGATAATGAATTCTGGTTTTCATACCAGCATAATATTAAAAATATTCCAAATCCACAAAAAGACCAAAGCCCCATGTTCTTTTGATTGCTTATTATGTAATAATTAATACATACAAAAGAATACATGTAGCACTTATGTAAATTTCAAAGCATTATAATAAAACCAACATGTTTAAGTCTATATCAGCATAAGATATAGATCAAAGACAGTTGAATCAATTATTTTTTAAACTTTTAGAAACAATGCATTAGTTTGCTGAATTACCTATCAGGTGATTATAAATTGTACTCACTTGAAGAAATATCGGAGATGGAATAAGTCCCGGTCTCCAGAGAACCACACAGTAGATTTAAGTAGGATTAAGTGCCTGAGTGAACCATGAGGTAGGTTCAGGCCAAAAGGGGCACAGGAAGGAAGAATGGCTCATCCCTGAAGGTCAAGGAGCTTGGGTCTTAGGAGGCAATCAATAATATCTGACCAAAAAAAAAAAAAAGTGTAAAATTCAGGGAAACCGCTTAACTTCTCCAACTCTCAGTTCTTTCTACAGAAAATAGAATAAGGCCCTGTGTACACCAGTTATCTTGGAAGGATCAAAATAATAATGTACCTGATGATGCTTTATGAGCTGCAGAGAGCAATATAATTTAAAGAAATGTCATTTTATATGGGATCTTCAGGTTATTATTTTTTTTAATGGAGAGGATTCTGTGCAATTGCTTTTGGGAGGGAAAGGTGTGTCAGATGGTGGTTTTAACTCACCAGGGTTTGAATTTCACTTCAGGATATCCTGCTGCTATTCTGTCTCTTTCATCTGAAATTGCTTCCAAATGTGCAGCTTGGTCACCAATTCCCTATAAGCTATCACAGAAATTTTGTTCCTCGCATATGAAAAATATGCATGTTACAGCACCTGGCATGTGTGAAGTCTTAAAGAATGACTCCAGGCTGCAGATGAAACAATTGTGCTAAGGTTATAGAGCAGAGAGGAGCCAACATTCTTGCAATGTGGACAGTTCTGTTTTCTTCATTCCTCTCTAGAAATATTTATTTAATCTTATTAAAAGAATAATTAAGTATCTAAGTACTTTGGAGTTAGAAAAACCTCTTCTTCAAAGAAGCTTTGCCATGTAGATGTGTTGTATGATTTCCATTAGGTTCTGAAAAATACTGAATACTCATCCCTGACACCCATCGTTAGTCTGGGAGACAACGTTGAGAACTGCTGGTTTAGCTACAGGGCAATGTGCCATCTTAATGGTGACTCTACAGGTCAATAATTTCCAGCATTTCCTACCCAGCATCCCCTAACCCCACCTCCATAAAAAAATGTCTTTGAAATTACAATATTTTATCACACAATTTAATTAAGCCAGCAGAGTCATCAAACAAGTACAAGCAGAGGACTTGACTTCCACTATCTCATGTAATTCTCCCGCCTAGCTTGGCAGGGTAGGTGTCATTAGTATGTCCATTTTACAGATAAGGAAACCTGGGAGTTCAGAGAGGTTCAGCGATCACTGGCCTAAAGACAAACCATCAGGAAGGAATGAAGCCAGAATTCAAGCCCAGTCAATCTGGCACAAAGTCCCTGCTTTGCTGTTTCTATCTAAATACAGTCGTGTGTACTGCATAACAACGTTTTGGCCAAAGACAGACCACATAAAGAAAGGCAGTCCTGCAAAAACATAATGCCAAATTTTCACTGTACTTTTTCTGTGTTTTGGTATACAAATATTTCCCATTATGCTAGTCGCCTATAGTATCCAACGCAGTAACATGCTGTACAGCTTTGCAGCCTAGGAGCAAGGGGCCACACAATATAGCCTAGGTGTATAGTAGCCTGTACCATCTGGGCTACCGTAAATCCACTCTGATGATGGCAAAATGACAAAATCACTTAATGACAAATTTCTCAGAATGTATCCCCGTCGTTAAGTGGTGCATGACTACACATGAAAAACTTGAAATACTGAAAGGCTGAAAGTGACAACACACTAATTCCTTACCTAATATAACTGAATTTTGTCTTCCTTAATGTAACTTTTTAGAGGAAATCTGTTATCTGTATACTTTAACCCTACTATCCATTTTATAAAAATACATCTAAAAGGAAGTCAGTCACCTCTTATTAGACTACAAATTCAATTTTTTTTATTCAGAAAATATGGTGATTTAAAAACATCTGAAGCTATTTCTCCCCTGAGACAATTCTCAGAGAACAATCCCAGAATAACCAGTCACAGCAGCCCTGGGGACAATGTCTCCTTCTCAAGTACAGCTTTAGGTAGCCAGGACTGGAGCTAATTCAGAGAACTTTAGGAAAACAGCATCAAGATTTCATGGTTCTTAATACTGATTAAGATCAGCTAAAGACTTTTTGCCAGTTTGATAAGACAAAGGGAAAGACAAGATGAATACTGCTAGAGAATAAATCTGGGAACATTGGAAAAAAAGTCTTTATAACTACTGAAACAGGACATCTTAATCACAGTGTTACGTTCACGCAAACAATGTAATTTTTAAAACATCACTCTGAGTGAACTGGATATGACTGAAATTCACCAAAACTAGGTTCTAATAGCTTATTCCAAGGAGGCGAACTGGGCCTTCCTACTTTTCTCCCATACTCAGAACAAAGAAAAGAATATTGTTGCCCTTCGATGACCCATGAGCCAAGAGAAGAAAAGAGTAAAAGAAAGAGATCTGCCCACCTGAGGAACCACACAGAGAATGAATATGCAGAGGGAACACTGGGTTATAATAAATTTCTCTTTCTGAGAAAAATCTCATCAAGTGTTAAAAATATGTCCAATACTCAGTTTGAAATAACATACCTACATATCTTTAAAAAAAAAAAAATCCTGCTAAATAAAGTTGACTGTATGTGTCTGTGTGTGTGTAAAATATATCTAAGAGGTCTAATAGGGACAGCTCCCAACTGAAAGACATTTATATTTTTAGGAGAAGGCTTCTAGCAGCTGAGGTAAGATACACCTCTTCCTAAGTGTCACCCAACAAACTGAAATGTGAGACAAATTAAAAACTCCCAGAAACAAAGCTTTGTCTGAATTGATCTGACAGCAAGAATTCCATTCTGTTGAGGTTTAAGAAATTTCCCACTATTTTTCCATGTATAGTATATACTTATGCCTGATGCAATCACTTTTCTTTCCCTTTAAAATAAGTTAAATCTGGATACAATTAATATGACACAGAAAATCGTAGATTATTCATATACATTAAGCAGGACTATTTACAGCAAACTTCTGGCACAAGAAAGGATAAGGGGTGGTTTTCTTTTAGGTGTGTGAGGTAGGGGGAAGTAGCAGACTTTGACCTGTGTTCATAAACATTTGCAGAATTCTACTCCTTGGAGGTCCTGTGGAGGAATACACATGTTCCCCTAGTACATTCACATCCTAGGTCATGTGCAAATAATTAACAGAGAAACTGGTATTGAATCTATCAAAATGAGCTAACCACTAATCATATTTAACAGAAATCATAAAGTGGGGTACAAAGATATTTCTAATTGCATGCCTATAATGGCTATTATTTCTCACATATTATTTTAGTCAATTTCAGGGTGAGAGAGGAACTACGGGTGCTGACAGAAGTTCACCTAAACCCCATAGAAAAGGGTATGTGTGCAGTAGTACCACCCTATTGCAAGGGGCATCCCTGGTGAGGGGTCTAAGCAACAGTATGCAAAGAACAAAAAAAGGCAGCATTTGTCGCATATGGTAGAAAACTGAGGCTGAATGATCTGTGAAGTTGCATCTAACCACCCACGCCTGTAATGCCAGGGGTGTGTACATAGAAACAATTAGGAGACTCGTAGCTAAAGAGAAGCGTCTCTCAGTTCTCCCTTCTAAGACCAGAGGGATTTGATCTTTAACTCACTGGAGGTGAGGAATAGTACCTACTATGCGCCTGGCAGCCAGGGTCTTATCTTACACAATGGCTTCCAGGAATTGCCAGGGTCCCCGATGGAGGCTCCTTCTGTGCCGCGTGACCTGCTTTGCTCCTGCCACTGCAGACACCCATGCTGCTGCAGACTCCGAGCCACAGCAAGGCTCAGAAGATCAAGGGACCAGTCACAGCAGCCTTTTTAACTTTGGGAAAACCCAATGCTCACTTCACTCAAACGTTGCAAAGTGGTGCCATGACCCTTTAGCTCTTGGCTCACCAATTCAAAGAGCCACATCACATACAGCCCTTAAGCTGCCCACGGCATGATTCCGTGTCTAGTTTCTTTCCAGGTCCCCCCAAGCGGAAGACAGTTCTGGCAGGGAGTCCGGGCAAGATTACTATAATATTTAGCCTTTGTCCCTTCTTTTGCTACGTCTTATTGTAGAATGAGGCACATAGGTCTCAGAGATTGAGTATGCTGGACTTGAGACCAGTACTCAAAAGGTCCCTGCAGGACCTCAGGTTGGCGTAATCCAGCCCAGAAATCTCCATTTCAAAGATGAAGAAACTGAGGTTCAAAGAAAGCAATGCATGGTCCCTTTCTCAGACAGAAGTGGAAGGCCTGATATAAACTTAACTCCAATGCCATGCTTCCTGCCCCAATTTACTGAGCACCTAACCAGGTGGGAAACAGAACTAAATGAGGTCGGGTTTCATTCCCTTAGCGATTGGTGTGAATGGATAGACACAATCACACTTCCTCTCTGGGCTTTATCAGCCATAAAATGAAATACGATAGGATTGGATTGGTGATTTCTAATGTGCCTTTCAGTTCTGAAAGTGTCATAAGGCTTGCAGATATAATTATGTGTGGGTGTGTGTGTGAATATATACGTATGCATTGAAAGCATGAATACAGACACATATACATGTATGATATCTTACAATTGAATAACGTTTCCAGCCACATATCCTGCCTAATTCCCCCCAGCGACCAGGCTTTCCTAATCCCAAACCAAAGCCAGGCACTCTCACCACTGCAGCCCCGCAGAACCCCGGGTGTGTGCTTAGTGCCCCCCTGCCGTCTCTCCAATTACCCAGTGCAGAGAGTGAGAAGGAGCAAGGTGGCCACGTACTTTACATGGCAATATTCAGTCGTTAAATTCCCCTTGGGGTTGGGGGACGGCCAATCTCAGGCGGGGCTGGGCTGTGGGGATAGAACACCCCGCAGGAAGCCCAAGTCAAAGGGGACTGACTGCGGCCGCCCACGCGCCGAGTGGGCCGCGCGTGCCCCGGGAACTCGGCTCCCCTTCCGGAACGCACGTGGCTCGGCCCCGCGTGGGGCCCGGCGCCGGCGCTAGGACCCCGC
>NW_007256989.1:555503-562000 GCF_000164805.1 Carlito syrichta | reverse complement strand
GCCTCCGCCGCGTCTCCCCCGAGGAGCGGGCCGCGGCCCCCCCGCCCCCTGCGGGCGGGGTGGGGCACCTGGGGGCACAGGTGGCCGAGGCCGCCCCGACCGTCGGCGCGGCCCGAAGGCTGACCTGCCCTTGGTAGAGGGAAGGGGGGACGACGTCCCTTGCCCAAGATCCCAGGCGTCTAGGAACGCCCAAGAGAACCTGGCAAAGGGAACCGCAGTGGGAAAGTTTGGCGTGCTGAGGTCAACGTGTGCCTTTCCGAGGTTAAAGGCTTTTGTGAGGCTTCGATGTGCGTGTGGTCTGCCCTCTGCTCCTCTAGTGGAAGTTCATTGCATGGACGGAAGAGGAAATGCACTGGTCAGCCCGGCCCTCCCGGTGTCTGCAGGCTTGAACGACGCGGGAGCCCGGGATAACCTTGCCTTCAAGGATCTTAGACTCGTGGGGACGAGTGCGAGGCCGGGGCTGGAACACCACGTTAGGATCTGCGGTGGCTTTAACGGGCTTGACCACCCACCAACTGGGATATTAGAAAGTCAGATTATGAGTCACATAGAGGACTTAAAGCACGTACAGCCTAAAACAAGCGGTGTACCCCTACACACTGTTGCTTTTCATATGAGAAAGAAGAATATAATGTGTTCCACATAGGATTATGTAAAGACTGAAAATGTGCATGCAGTAAAGATAAAGGGTGAAGAGATGTTTTAGCAGAAAATACTACTTCACGCTATGATCTCAAACTAAGTTCAGACTAGTTTAGTAAAGGAAAAGAGAAGTATGATTTGAATAACAAGATCAGGGGAATTTTTGGCACTTCGATAAAATATATATATATATATATATGTGTATATATATATATATATTTTTTTTTTTTTTTTCAGATTTAGTTTTGCACAGCCTTGCACTGGGGACCCCGCAAATTCTTTCTGCAAGACATTACAGGAATTATTTATTTATTTATTTATTTATTTATTTATTTTTTGAGTTGGAGTCTCACTCTGTCGCCCAGACTGGAGTGCAGTGGCCGCTCCCGGCCACCACAGCCTCGACCTGCTGGGCTCCGGTGATCCTTCCGCCTCAGCCTTCCAAGTAGCCGGAATTACAGGCATGGCTACTACGCTCGGCTGATTTTTTGATTTATTGTAGAGATGAGGTCTCACTGCCCAGGCGGGTCTTCGAACCCGCGGGCTTAGGCAATTCACTCACCTCAGCCTCCCAAAGGCGCGGGATTACAGGCTGAGCCACCGAGCCCAGCTGATAAAATATATTTAAAAAAATTTTTATTTTAAAAAGGGGGCCTTGCTATGTTGCCCAGGCTGGAGTTCAGTGACTGTTCACAGACACAGTTATAGAGCACTGCAGCTTCGAACTCCTGGCCTCAAACAATCATCCTGCATCAATCTCCAGAGTAGCTGGGGCTACAGGCTTGCACCACTGTGCCCAGCAAATTTCTTTATTAATGACAAATGAATAGGCTACAAAACAAGCTTCTAACCCTCCTTCAAGGAAAGATCATCATGAATGTTATTTCATTTATGCATTTAGGAAGCATTGACTAAGTGTGCCAGTAATTGTAGAAAGATGGACAAGATGTAGCCCTGGGTACTTGCATTTGACACATTCAAATCCGATAATAATTACCATTATATTTATTTATTTGAGTCAGAGTCTCACTCTGTCACCCAAGCTGGAGTGCAGTGGCATGATCATGGCTCACTGCAGCTCCCCTGGGCTCATGTGATCCTCCTGTCTCCTGAGTAGCTGGGAAGACAGGCCTGAGACACCACAGTTGGCTAATTTTTAAAAATTTTTTTGTGGAGATGAAGTCTGGCTATGTTGTCCAGGCTGACTCAAACTCTTGAGTTCAAGCAATCTTCCCGCTTTGGCCTCCCAAAGTGCTGGGATTACAAGCATGAGCCTGTAACCCCTAGTTACCATTATTTATTGAGTACTATGGACCAGGCATCTTGCTAAGTCATTAAGACACATTATCTCATGTTGAGTTAGGTGTTATGTCCTCCGTTTCCAGCATTAGGAAACTAAGGCTCTGAAGAAATGATTTTTAAGGCCACACAATAAATAGCAGAATTTGTTTTCAAAGTCAGTCTGAATTCGAGGCCCATGCTGCTACCCATGATGTCCTGTTGCAAACAAACACGGTTCACTGGATTGCATGTAATTACAGCTTGTACAAAATGTTCTGTGAGAATACAGGCAGTGACATTCAGCCTGGGGAATGGTCAAGGCAGGCATCACATTCAAGTAACATTTGAGCTGAGCCTGAAGGATGGTCAGGACTGGGCAAGTAGAGGAGGGGAAGAGAGTTTTCTAGGCAGAGAGAACTACATGCAAAGACAGAGGGATCCGAAAGAACAGAGCATGTAGTTGGTGCCCCACATAGCGGTTCTTAGTGTGGATTTTCCAGGAGAGAATAGGTAGTGAGGCAGCAACAGGGGAAGGGCATCTTCTCCAGTGATGAGTGTTACCTCCAAGGCCGAAAGGTATTTGAGCAGAAGGGTACCACGATCGATTCACTGTTTTAGACTGAGCTCTGCTGGCAGCATTGCAGATGGACTGGAGGGGGGAACATGACCACCAGCTGAGGGAGCATTTACATTTTTTAAATGAGAGATAAGGAAAGCTGGAATCAAGGCAGTGGCATCAGGGAAAGAGGTGGATATCCAGGGTAACTCTAATTGCTGGCTAGGCACATAGTTTCTCTATGTGGGGAGAGGTAAGATAGGCAAATACTGCTAGTTTTTTAACTTTAGCCTAATCAATTTTGTAGGTTCAAGGCAAGAGCCATAAGTATTCTAGGATTTTTGGAATGGAAGAAGTATTTTCTTACTAACAAAGAGACAATGCATGGGCAGAACTAGCACGAGTGAAATTCCATGATGTATTCATTCAACCTTTAAATATTTATTACAGCTTACCGTATTCCAGGAGTAGTGATAAGAGCAGTTGATATAACGGTAACAAAAACTGACTCATTCCCTGCCCTCACAGAGCTTTGTGCAGTCTGGTGGAACAGGCAGACATGAATCAGATCATCACACAAACAAATACAAATTAACAGTGGGCTCACGTGCTAAGCCTATGCTTAGGGATTTGTCCTAGTCTGGGAAAGTTTTTGAAGATAGTAATGCTTGACCTAAGATCTAAAGGAAGAATAGAATTTAACCAAGGAAAGAAGAGGAAGGACAAGCGTTTGAAGCAGGGGGGACAGCATGTACAAAGTACGTTGGTTGGAAGAAGTTTGTGTGAAAGACTAAAAGTCAGAATGACCGGAGGAGAGCTGGAAGGACAGTGCTGCTCAGGATGATATGAGTTCTCTTGGCCAGACTGTTTACTTAAGCACTAAAGAGCCTTTGACAGGTTCCAGACTGCTGTGTTAGGCGAGCAGTCCTACTACCTAAACTGATTCTGACAATTGTGTTTTATTACAGGTAGATAGTATAATATATGTAAAGAATTTTCTCAAACCTTAGAAACTTCTGAATAAACACCTACCTGGGCAAATCTTGGATACATTTTTGGGCTCTAATTTTTTTTTTTTTTAGACATTCTGATTTCTGGGGATTTTAAACCAGCACAAAAATGAAAAGATTGACATAGAAATAAACAAACAATTACAATACAGTAGACATTTTACTGTTTCAAGGATTAACTGCGCAAAGTAATCCACTTGCTTACTTTTTCTATTGCAGGTAATTTTTTTTTCTCTTTCATTGAGAAAGATTTCCACAATACAACAATATCATAGCTACTGAATTGTCTTTCCAGATGAGTGGTGGCTGCAACAGACTTACTCCTGAGGGTGAAGGTGACTGTGATTCAAGAACACTGGAAAAGAGACAGCCTCATTTCAGAAAAATCTCTGTGCTGAACTTAAGTGACTTGAGATGGGGAAATGGTCAGTGAAGCAATAGCCATGAATTTACGGGCTTCAGTTACGAAGAAAACTGTGTTTAAAATAAACAACCAAAGAATGGCAACAAACCAACTTGGGCTGACCGATGACAGCACTCTTCATGAAGCTCATACTTGTCCCTCTGCCACTCTGCGATCTCACATTCCGTGAGAGAAGTTTCTGAACTGCCAGGGCCCATCTGTCTTTCCCACTCCCTCTGCTCCATACTATGGAAGGCGTGGAGTTTGAAAGAGGTTTTTTGGTTAATATGCCTCATTGAAAGAAGTGATCCAAGAATGTAGGCCCCTTTGCTTAATTTCTTTAACCTAGAAATTAATCTAATTCATTAGTAAAATATCCTTCCAATCATAGATTAGCACATGAAAGAAGTAGCTCTGGTCCTGGGAAATAAAGCCTTAGCAAAGAAAAAAACACCAGTGAACATGAGCAAAGGATTTGCATGCTACACCTCTCCATATATTTCATCTCTTGAGTGCATATGTTGTGCTTATACTGCCAGATCCTCGTCACGGGAAGATGAAAAGACCAACATACCCGTCAACAGTTATTAAGTGACTGAAGAATGGCATGCATAGAAAAGGGTCTCACAAATGTGTTAAGTTAAGGATCTTGAGATAGTGAGAGGATCCTGGATTATCAGGGTGGGCCCTCAGTGCAATCACAAGTGCTCTTATGAGAGAGGCACAAGGAGATTTGACACAGACAGGAAAGACAGCAATGTGACCACAAAGGCAGATAGTGAAGTGCCAAACAATGCTGGAGCTGGAAGAGGCAAGGAAGAGAGTCTTCCCTAGATCCTCTGGAGGGAGTGTGGCCCTACTCATACCTTGATTTCAGCCCATTGATGCTGATTTCAGACTTCTGGACTCCAGAACTGAGAGAATATATTTCTCTTGTAAGCCATATGGTTTGTGGTAATTTGTCACAGCAGTCACAGAAAACTAATACAAACTATCAATAGAGGTTTAATAGGGGGCTGAGCAAAGTGCAATAGAAAGGCTTCAGAGTGAGCTTGACATTTTAGTTCTTTCCAGAAAATAAAGATTGGACAAGGGAAGAAGGACTCACAAAATGGGTTTAAGACACTAACAGTGCAAAGTCACTGGGGCGGGAGAAAATTTGACAACTCAGGGAATTATTTTTCTTGGGTTTAGCAAATATTTACATACCTCTCAATATGTAACAGGTGCACCTTGGAAATATATTCTCTTTTTTTTTTTTTTTTGAGTTGGAGTCTCACTCTGTTGCCCAGACTGGAGTGCAGTGGCCGCTCCCGGCCACCGCAGCCTCGACCTGCTGGGCTCCGGCGATCCTTCGCCTCAGCCTTCCATGTAGCTGGAACTACAGGCGTGTGCTACCACGCCCGGCTGATTTTTTGATTTATTGTAGAGATGAGGTCTCGCCTGCCCAGGCGGGTCTCGAACCCACGGGCTCAGGCAATCCACTCACCTCAGCCTCCCAAAGGCGCGGGATTACAGGCTGAGCCACCGAGCCCGGCTTGATGTTCTTTTAAGACCACGAGGAAGGAAGGAATAATCTAAAAAAGCTAGAAGACAACTGGACAAGAAATAATATCAGGCATCACTTAGTAAACAGAATGACCACTAAGCTGAAGGGTCACCTATATAGTCTTGTGTTTATCCTACATGAAAAGCACAATTACTTAAATGTAACCAGTCACAGATTTATAGGGATCTAGTCATTTCTATTTTGTTTTTGCTGTGTTAATGCTGTTGTTGTAACTTACCGTATGGTGAGTTCCAATATTTGAGCAAGTCTATCATGAAGCAAATTTGCCTGCAAAAAAGAAAAAAAAAAATCAAACGTTAAAAAAGCATTATTTTCTAAATGCCCATATGTGACAATAAAAATGTAATGTGAAGGACAAAGCATAACTTTAACTATGCAGTAAATGTGCTGTCAAGTCAGCATGCTTGGATGTTTTGATCTGTCTCATCTATTGGAATTTAACGTAAGGCTTTTCTTCTTTTCCTTTCCTAGTCTCAGTTCTAAAAATGAACTGACAAATACACAAAAAAATATCTACAGCAAAATCACTGAAAGCCACTGCAAAGAAAAGTATTAAAGTAATAATAGTTATTCAAAATTAGTTTGGAATCTGCCATTTCCATCAGCTTACATCACACAAATAAATTATTTCTGCTTCACAGCTATACCTTCAGAGTTTTTGGTCCCTGTGTGATACATTTCTTTATGTTCTGCTGACTTGCCTAAAGCTTGGAACTTACCAATAGATTACCAAGAAAGAGTTTCCACAAAACCACCCTCCACGTCCTCCCACTTATTTCACTATCTGTTCACTTACTTTGGATTCACACTGTGCTGCTATTTCTTCAAAAGGTGCTTTCTGAAATTTCTCTATTACAAGACGCCTCTTTTCCTTTTCCTGTTCTTCCATTCCACTGGTATCTATATAAATGTTTATAAAAACTTATAAAAAGGAATACAAAATTTCATAGAACCCTGCCAGTGACCAAAAAAGCTAGTGATCTATCAACCAAAAACAAGGGTATTTTACAGGGCTACTTTTATAAGCAAAACAAA
>NW_007256989.1:551039-555483 GCF_000164805.1 Carlito syrichta | reverse complement strand
TCGCCTGCCCAGGCGGGTCTCAAACCCGCAGGCTCAGGCAATCCACTCACCTCAGCTTCCCAAAGCGCAGGTTTACAGGCTGAGCCACTGAGCCCGGCATATATTCTCCTTTTTTAAAAAATTTTTTTGAGTCAATGTCTCACTCTTGTCACCCAGGCTTGAGTGAGTGGCATGATCACAGCTCACTGCAGCCTTGATCTCCTGGGATCAGGTGGTCCTCCTGCCTCAGCCTCTTGAGTAGCTGGGACTGCAGGCATGTATCACCTTGCCCATCTTAAGTTTTGACTTTTTGTAGAGATGAGATCTTGCTATATTGCCTAGGCTGGTCTCGAACTTCTGGGCTCAAGCAATCCTCCCACCTTGGTCTTCCCAAGTGCTGGGATTACAGGTGTGAACCACCACTCCCGGCCAGAAATGATATTCTCACTGAATCCTTCTAATGACATTCTGTAGATGAGGACACTGAGTCACAGAAGTTAAATAATTGTCCAAGTAAACAGTGGGATCTGGCGATGAGTCCAGTGTCTAAATCACTCCACTGTGCTGCCTCTCTATCCAACCAGGGCTATGGCCCTAAGTAGGGGAGTCTGGGTAAAGATAGATGAGCAGGAGTTGGGCCCAGGATGAAGGCCACGTGTCTAGGAGTTAGACTGCACCATGTAGGCATGATGAACCAGAGAAGTACCGTGGCTGACATGATCAGAGTTTTGTTTTAAAAGGTCATGTTCATGGCTGAATAGAAAACACATTAGAAGGGGCTGAGGAGAGACACAGAACTAAGGAGTCTGATGCAATAGGTGATCCAGAGGAAGAATAATGCAGGCATAAACAAGGGCAGTGACAGTGACAATGGGGAGGGAGGATATGGATTTGCAGAGCTTTTAATGAACAGGACCTGGTGATTGGAGTGGATGAAGGAAAAGGAGAAGAGACAGTATGAGACATAGAAAATATATCTGAGGACAGTTGACTTCAACTCCATCCACTTCCTCAAGTTCATTTCCTTCCACTTTAACCCTGTATTTATTCCACAAACAAGGTATTGTTATTTCTCCCTTCATCATATTTCTTGTTTAATCTCCTTTTATTTAAATTCAATGCCACTCAACCCTTAAAGCTTGATGTCCAATTTAGTGCAGTGGCCTCCTCAGCAGCGTGGTGGGTAATATTTTGAGATATTAGCATAGGATCATACATGTAACTCTACCTTTTATCCTTTAGCATCACCATTTGTTTGTCAGTGGCCTTGACTCAGAGAAGAAGTGATATTGCAGAGTGGGAGTGAAAAGCCTTCTGGGCTTCAAAAGTCTAGGGTTTTGGATTGCAAAAACCTAAGGATTCGGGGCACCCAGGACTCCAATCATAGCAAATTCATGATGATGTAGGATCAAGAGCTCCCTCTGCCCAGAAAAGATTGCCCAGGCCTATAGTAAGGGAGAAATGGGAGGAAAGCCAAAGGGAAGTCGAGATACTTGTCTGAGAAAGGGGCATGCATCCTAGTGTCCTTCCAGACTGAACCCTGGAGGAATGGGCAACATAACTAAAATCCCCATCAGTCTGAGGAAATTCAGAACAGAAATGACATACATCCTGGTCTTACATAGACCCCCAAATTCCCTGTAAATAAAAATAAAGATGTGGGAGAAATGACGGAAACCTTTCGTAGGAAGCAGGCAAATTATTTTCTGTGTATCCAAGAGAAACCCTAATATAGATAAGTGAGCCATCTGCTATGATCTGAATGTTTGTGCCTTTCCTCCCCCCAATTTATATGTTGAGATGCTAACCCCCAAGGTAATGGTAAGAGGTGGGGCCTTTGGGAGGTTATTAGAACTTGAAGGTGGGGCCCTCATGAATGTAATTGTAAAAAAGGTCCTAGGACACTTCTTTGCTTCTTTCACAATGTGAGGGTACAGCAAGAAGGCACTATCTACGAGCAACAGGCCCTCACCAGGCACCAAATCTGCTGGTGCCTTGATATTTCTTCCCAAAACTTTGAGAAATAGCTGCGGTATTTTGTTATAGCAGCTGGAATGGACTAAGACACCATTCACGAGCAACATTGTGGTTGAGAGCAAAGGACAGCCAGAGACCTGTGTGAACTGATGACCAAGGACAAGGTGGTCCTACCCTTTCCAAGCACTCAATGTCTTAGCATCCTGGTACCAACCAAACGCAAGGAGACTGAATGAGATGACATTCCCACCACCCGGGGACAATGAGGACTCATAGATGAAAATTGTCACCATTTCGTATATACATGAGTTTATGCATGAGCTTCATCATTCTGACTTCTCTGTATTCCATATGTCTTTGTTGTTGCTGTCAAATACATTGTCTTAAACTAAATGCTTTAATAATGACACTTTCGTTGAAGAACTTCTAGTTGCCCTTTATTGTCTATCTCATCAAGGCCAAAGTCTTTCTCCCTTTAAAAACCTAAACTGTCTTACACAAGTTCACTCCTTTATGAGAAAGCTTCTCCAAACATTTCTTCCTGTAACAATTTCTACTTCCTAAGGTAAGTCTTATCTGTATCTTATTGGCATATAATCATCAACTTTTTTATATCTATCAATCTATCTCCCCATGTAAATTAAAAGGTCTTCAAAGAGAAATATTGTATGTTGTATTTATTTCATAATTTTCTCAGTGGATAGTTTGATACTTATGTATTAGATTCTGAAATGTTTTCTGAGTAACTGAAATACTATAAGGGGTGATAAAGATTGATGGGTGGCGCACTTTGATTTTAAGAGCATATTACACTGGTGATGTTTTTGACCTCGCTCTTAGACTTTCTTATACCATATCCAAAGAATAAATAAACAGTTCCAGGCAGTGAATCTATGAAGAGTTTAAAGAGCTCAATATATTTTCTGATCAGAATCTTTATTCTGAGGTAATTAAGAACAATTATAAAAGTGATGAGAGTTTCCTGATCACAGACTTATTCATGTTGGCTTGGAATGCCTATGAATCCAGATGGCCAAAGGCACCTGGGTATTGCTCTGTTGTCTCACAGGCAAGCAAAGTTGTGGACTGAACAGAAATAGACCTTTGCCTCCAGGCTGAAGTACAGCAAGAGCAAAATTCCCCTAACGCATAATTTGCAGGCCTAGCACCAGCATCTCAGCTGCATTGCAGCATTTTTACTAGAGGCAGTTACCCCAGAAGAAACTATTTAAATCACTGGGAGGAGTAAGAAAGCCAGAGGAATAATGCTTAAATAACTATTTGAGGGTCAGATTTGATCAATTCTTAAACTGCCAGCCATGTTCTCTTATATTTAAGGGGAAAAAGAAAGAAATCGCTTAAGCTGACTTTGTCCCCAGGATTCACAATGTAATAGTTCTGAACAGATACTAACAATTTTTTTTTTTTTTTTTTTTTTTTTGGAATCTCACTCTGTCGCCCAGACTGGAGGGCAGTGGCCGCTCCCGGCCACCGCAGCCTCGCCCTGCTGGGCTCCGGTGATCCTTCCGCCTCAGCCTTCCAAGTTGCCGGAACTACAGGCATGCTCTACCAAACCCGGCTGATTTTTTGATTTATTGTAGAGAGGAGGTCTCGCCAAGTTGCCCAGGCAGGTCTCGAGCCCGCGGGCTCAGGCAATTCACTTACCTCAGCCTCCCAAGGCACGGGATTACAGGCTGAGCCAGACAACAAAGACCCAAGTAAAGACCTGGTCACTGACATGTTTGGTTTTGAACTAGAAATGTAAGCTTTTAAAATTTTATCTCTGGACTGTCTCATTACTTTTTTCCCCATACCCCCTTCCCCCAAAAAAGTACTGATGTTGCAAAATTCAGAAGTCTTGCATATTTCTCTTGTTGAGAACTGTTAACAATTTTTTTAGTTTGGGGGAGGCAATATCATCTAGTGGCTGAAGGAGGGGGTTGGGTACAAAATTTGACTTTACTACCAAAGGCTTTTAACCTTGAGCAACTCACATGAAACCAGATTTTCAGTCCTTTGTACCCCCTGTGAAATTCCCATTGATTTTATAAGAGGACAGAGAAGTTCCATAAGAAGAAGTGAGAGGTCATCTTTAAAGCCCTATTCTACCGGTCTTATAGGTTTAATCATTGCACAGAATTTCAATATATCAGTCTGGTTTATTTCTTTTATATGAGTGAAGAAAAATACAGGAGCAGAAAAGAGCTGTGAGTTGAGGAAGCTGAACTCGGTCAAATGCTGTCATCTTAACTGGGTTTATTATTATAACACTTCAGAATATTTTTTTGGATTAGTTTCTCCTTTTTCCTAATAAAGATTAAAAATTAGTAATCCCGCGCTTTGGGAGGCTGAGGTGAGTGGACTGCCTGAGCCTGCGGGTTCAAGACCCGCCTGGGCAACTTGGCGAGACCTCATCTCTACGATAAATAAAAAATCAGCCGGCGTGGTAGCGCGTGCCTGTAATTCCGGCTACTTGGAAGGCTGAGGC